>NC_142654.1:31744696-32047727 GCF_055504915.1 Nelumbo nucifera
CAAGACTCACAAAAGATGACTCCAGAACTGCTACTAACCATATGTAATAGAACTATATATGAAATTAATCAGAATTCAGAAGTAAAGATGTCGATCAGTTAACGTTGGTGGTACATCTGGGCTTAGAGTTACTATAGAATATATATATATATATATATATATATATATATATATATAAGAGTGATGAGAGAACAATAATTTTTCCTTTCACAACTATTAACATAGAATCTCTTCTCATCTTCGTCTCCCTTCCAAACCAACCCCTCTCCTCCCGAAAGAAAGGAAAAATATAGTAAGTTTGATCATAAAGTTGAGAACTGAAATGAAATGTGTCTTTTCTATTATTTTACTAACATAGTAATTGCTTGGCCACATAGTGGGCTTCCACCTTGGAGGTCACTTGGTTCAAATTTCAAAATGGGTTTCAGATAGATCAGCCCCATATATATTATACATCAAATTTCTAACTGTCCAAAACAATACATTAAATTATTAAATTGGGTGGCTATGATCACCAAATGGCTAAATACATCTTCCAACCGTCCATTAGTATTGTTCCTACATAACCTTACATTCCAATAATGTCTTGATGCAAGTATTCTTTAAAACTTATCTTTATTTGGTATTTGGATTCTAGTCTGCCATTAGGGAATTCCTGTTGGATGTGGGTCCATTTGGTGGATTCACACCCGGTCAATTAATGTATTCGGGTTTTTGGATCCAGAAAAAGAAATGAATATATGGTGGGATACATGTTCCTTTCTATCAAATCTCCATTGTTGGATTCCTGTCTGGTTTATTTTAAAAGGGTAAACCACTACTGCCTCCCCTCAAGTTTATCTATTAACTTATACTCACTTTCGTCACAAAGTTACAAGGGTTTGGTTTGTTGGTGGAAGAGATGGTATTAAGACATAAACAGTTGTTTTATTAAAATTCCCTCAAATAATAAATTATTTAATTTGACTTCTAAAAAATATATATTTTTTAAAAATTGATAAATAACAATTTTAACATCTCTTTAATATCATGGCAGAAAAAAAAAACTGTCCCCTAAAAAATTATAAGGAATATATATGAATTTTTAAGAAGTTTTAATTTCTGTCACTAAAACTGATGGGATGACAACTTAATGAAGTAACATAAACTCAACCACAAACTATAAGGGAAGACATAAATAAATACCATTTTAAAATGTAGATCTTCGGCAAGGTCCAAATCCATTATATACGGGTATGAGTCGCTAGTGTTAGATGTCGGGTCAACCGCTCCATTTTATGCAGTATCCACCATATGTAGTAGCATCCAAGAGTGCCTAAGCAATAATAATTTAATAATAATCAAATCAAATCCTAAGAGTTATTATCATGAAAATAAAAAAAAAAAAATGAGTTATCGTTATTGTAAATAAATAAACAAATAAATAGCGTAAAAATGAAAACACAAGTAGATGAGATGAGATGAGATGAGATGGCAACAGTGACCAATACATTTTCTTTGGACAGTCTTAAGAATATGAGAAGGAATAATCTGGAGAAGACATTCCACCGGCGCTTGCCAGTGGACCAGCACCAACACCTGAAGCCCAAACAGGTCGATCGCACCAACAGATTGTACGGATATGGGCAGCTGCTGGGAGGAGAGATCGATAAAGAGATTAATAAGATCCAAGTGATCGAGTAGGTTTCAGACTCTCTCTTTCTGAAGGGAGACGAAGAAGAATCTTCAGAGAACCGCCAGCTACTTACTTCGTCCCATGGAAGGAGATCGAGGAGCTCCGCGCAGCTGCTACGAACTAGAGGTGCCCTTCTCCACTACTCCACAGCCAATTCAAGAGATGGGTGGTTTTATGCAGTTCGAAGAAAGCCAGGGCCTAAGCTTCTTGGTCCCTTCTCAGTCGTCTCAGCTGTCTCTGCCTCTCAACCACAACAACAATGGCAGCAGCAACAGCGTGGGGCTTAATGGCAACGAAGTTGCTACGAGGCCTCTTTGGAATGACACCCAGGTGGTTGAGTTGTTTGACAATGAATTCTGCGAACGAAGAATTAACGAATTAAAATATAATAATAAGAGATGGAAGAATATATTCATATAAAATGATGAAATCAACAACGTATACTTACTTGTTTTGGCGCTTTCCCTGGTAGTATCTTACTTGTTGGGTTTGTGATTGTACTGAGTTGCTTGTTATTTTCTTCATTGATATTTATTCTGAACCGGATCAGGTGGGGAAGTTGGACGCCAAGACTATTAATGAAGAGAACTCCAGCGGTAACGTTAACGATGGCAACAATAATTCATGGTACCTTTCTCTCCATTCTTTTCAAGGGTTTCCTTCCTTGGGTTTCTTTATTCTCTATTTTTCTTTTCGGATTTTGCCTTCAGATGTTCAAACATTATATGGCCTAGTTTCTATGCTCATCAATCTCTCTCTCTCTCTCCACTCACAGATAAACATCTAGAAGAATTTAATTACTATAGTTCCATTGTTGCAGGTGGAGAAATTCATCTTCAGATAAGAACAAAGTAAAGGCGAGGAGGAAGCTTAGAGAACCAAGATTTTGTTTTCAAACAAGAAGCGATGTGGATGTGCTAGACGATGGTTACAAATGGAGGAAGTACGGACAGAAAGTTGTCAAGAATAGCCTCCACCCCAGGTAATCTTCCTACTGTGATTTCTGAAATAATGAGTAGATATAGATATGAAACTACAAAAGATAAAGTCAGTATATATAGCTGAATAAATAATATATGCTTAATATATTATTTATTTGTTTTAGTTGATTTATATCTATATATATATATATATATATATATATATATTTAAAATCAGTCAGCAATTGATCATACAGATAAAAGAGCAGAAGTTTCAATGATTTATAATTGTATGGTTGCACCAGTGTTGTTGATTGCACTAAGATTTTATCCCTTATATACAATATACCTGGCTTCTCTTGTTTTATCTTCCCCTAGAAAGACTCATTAGGAGAAGAGATCGAAGAAGCTTGAGAAAATTGTAAGATTTAAGTTAATCACTTAATACGTACGCCACAGTGGCAAAGTAACAAAAGTGAGCAAGTACATAAGACATATATTTGCTGATAATAACGACACCAGTGTGTGGTCCACAGAAATTTGGTCAGTTGATGAAGACCACTGTGTCATATATGTACCTGATTCCTGCCATTCTCATGATGAAGCTCTAGTCCATATATACTTGTTAAGTGAAATCACAGTTACATATATTAATGGAGACACTTGGTTAAACTTCAAAGCCCTTAATTTTGATGAGAAGCCACTGTGATCCAGTTTAATTTTTCTCAACTTAACATTCTAATTTGGATTAATTGATCTTGGTCCGGCAAGGTCAGTGTCCAATGGCAGCGTCCTTGTTTGCTATTATAACAAAGCTGTCTGCCCATTTTCCTTGCATTGAACCACTACCACCCATTTATTCTCTCTTGGTTTTGCATGGAAAATGTTAGAGGCAAACTCCCATTTACATGTGGCAATCAATGGACCCACAACTGCTCTAAATCCATTGGGCATATCTAGATCATGGATTTATTTGATTGTCCTTTCGTTGGCTGAAGGCTATTCCTTCCTTGGTGTCTATTACATTTCCTCTCATTATAATTAGTCTTTATTATTAGTGTACCTGTTTTGGTTACTGCCTCTTTTATTATAATAGTAGAAATGTAAACAAATGAAAGTTCAAGTTATAAAGCTAATATTTCGAGTTTCACAGTGATCAACTATTACCATCACACCTAATGAAAACCAAATCAGATAGTTGGCCTCATTTTTCCCCCCTATATATATATATATATATATATATATATATATATATATCTAGTAAGCATAAAATGTAGTCTAGTTGTTCTTTTCTCTGTCATGCACTTAATGGGAAAACCCAAGTGTTCTGCTGCCTAGATCATGGAGTTGGTTACTCTACTCAAGTTATTACATATGTGATGTTTTCATGAGATCTATTTCCAGTATCAATAGAAAGGTGAGAATGTTATATATGGTAGGTATATGATGCTTCATAATAAGACTACCCAGAATAAAATGATATCTTTGTGCTATTCCATAGAATTTGAGAAACACCAGGTTTGAACATCTAAGGGATGCATGAAGCATGAAAGAATAAGCGTTTGTTTATTCTCAATGTATCTTATTCTACTATTTACTTGAAAACAAATATTGCAGAGCTGCACAATGTGATCAATACTTGGGAGGATTATGATGTGCCCTATCCAAGGTTGTCCTTCAAGTAGGGGATCCTATAGATTGGTCACATGAAAAGGATCTTATAATATATGGAAAGGCCTTTAGTCCAGAACTTGTTCATTGAACATATTTAGGGTTGGAAGAGGAAAATGGGGAGTTCTTTTTTACTCCAAACTCAGTTGCCTCTTGGAAGATTCATGAATCATTTAGATAGCTTTCTTGAATGACGACTCAACTAGCAAACCCGCACTCAAATATAAAATTTAGCTAATTACCTTATAAAAGGAAACTAGAGGCATCTACCCTTGATTTCTCATCAAGGGCAACTTCCCATCCAATTTAATAGTATAGTTATTTTACCTTATGGCCTCATACATACATTAAAACATAGTTATCCACTATAAAAAGGTGTAGCAAAAGTAAGAAAGTTAGAATTTGAAGTGAATAGAGATGAGCTAACAATATAAATAATAGCACAAGATGTTATGTCTCTTACTACTTTTTGCAAGATAATTAGATAATCGATTCTATTCTCAAGTTTTTTGTAAATTTCCCTCCAAGTAAATATAACATCCAATTAATGTTATTATTTTGTAGGGATGATCATCAAAAAATAAATAAAAACCAAACCGATGAAACCGAATAAAAAATTCTGGTTAACAAAACCGCCCGGTATATATATTATCTACATATTATAAATGAACATATATGCATTATATATAAATATATATTTATAAAATATAATATATTATATGTATTCCTACTATTTTATAATATATACTGAATTTCAAAAAACCAAAAAACTGACAAACCAACCTGGTTGGAAACTGAACTGATCAACCAGTTAATCAATGGGCTTCCGTTTGGTTTCAGTTCCTAACTTTCCAAAAACTGGTAGTATTGGTTTGGTTTGGAAAATAGCCCGGCCCATGATTCGGTTAACCGAACTGTGAGCACCCCTATTGTTTTGTTTTTTCCAATCTTCCATATTGTCAATATTGAACTCCACATTTTTTGCATAAGTAACTTTTTATAGTGAATAACTGTGGTTTGGTATATAACTTTAAAAATATAATAAAAGATTTTGAGGCCCTTAGCCCTCCATGTGCTTTAATTGAAAATAATATAAAACAAAATCAATTTAAAGAACTTATTAGAGTTATAAAATTATTGTGGGGGAAATAAAAAGGAAACTAATCCATTTGTTTTCTTTATAAAATACTGCATACGAGGTAAATAAAACATAAATTTACACGTTTTATAGTGGATAACTATGATTTAGTGTATCATTTTAAAAATATAACAAAAGATTTTGAGGCCCTCATCCCTCCATTTGATTTAATATAAAACAAAAGCAATTAAAAGAGAAACTATGTTTTGCTATCCATTTATTTTCTATATAAAATATTGCATACAAGGCAAATAAAATATAAATTTACACTTATCACGAATTTATAAAAGAAAGGTTATAGGCTTGACCCTTATAGGATTTTTTTTCCCAAATGATTCAAATACCTGAGAAAATTTTGACTCCATATTTGACAACTTGTGCTATTCACAAGTTTTCTTCATGTGACACATTAGTTTGTCCACATAGCCATGCCTCGAGCATTGTTACTCTTTATGGAGTCTATTAAATGTGGACAGCCAAAATTTTCTCCTTGTTATCTTATACGGGAAATGTTAGAATACTATTTGTATAGGCAGCAACCTATAATTGTCCTTTTATATTTTAAGTGAGTTTGGGGCCAACAGCCTTTCCTGTTGAGAGAGTTTTTGGGTTAGTCAGGTTCATGGCACAGCCATGCTTTTGTTTTGACTCAAAATAAATCAGAAGGCAATTACTAATTTGTCCACTCTCATGGTAACATGCCCAACCCAGAAACTCTCTCAACAGGAAAGGAGGGACAGATGTACACAACGTTACCTCTGCACATATAGAAATGCTATTTCCAAGATTTGAACCTTGGTTGCCTAGGTCCTAATGGAACAACTCAACCTTGAGTTTGTAAGTTACAATTAATAAAAGTGGGTAGAAAGGAAATGAAATACAATCAGTTTTCTCTCTCACCCAACCCTATTTTCTTTTCTATTTTTTTTTTCTTTATATTGTTCTATTCTCTTCTCAGCCTCTTGCTCTTTCTATTTCACATTAAATCTAAGATTAATTCAGGCTGATTATAGGAAACATGATGCCTAAGTATAAATTCTAGATCATAATGAATAAATATGCCTTTTTTTTTAATTTATTATTAATTACTGGAATTTTATTCATTCTAATAAGTTTGTTTCTTTTATGGTAATGTTTGCTTATGCATTTAAGACAACATGACAGAAAGTGACTACTTAAGAATAGATAAATAATTTTATGACTCTCAAGAACCAACATATTAAATTAAGGAAAATTAAATAACATGCTGAAATAATGTAAACTCAAAAGAATACTTTTTTAAATTATTATAACATTTGTTAAATATGTGTAGAAAATTGATTCATTTGGTACCAATGGAAAAAAAAATATACCATTAATTCTGTTCCATATCCAAGTGGATGAATGAAATTGATAAAACAGAAAGTGACTACTTAAGAATAGATAAATAATTTTATGACTCTCAAGAATCAACATATTAAACTAAGGAAATATAAGATATTGAAATAATGTGAGCTAGAAAAAAACCTTTAAAATTGTTAAAACATCTGTTAAATGTGTCTGTATCAATTGATTCATTAGGCACCAATGAAAATAAAAACATATATCATTATTTTTGTTCCACATACAAGTGGACAAATGAAATGCACTCAATCATATGTCATACATTAAAATGATCATGTTTGTATTTAGAATGCATTCTATTCCTCATTTATTTTATATGGCCAAAAAAATGTTCCATACCATTTACATGAATTATTTATTTATTTTGGTATTGAATAACTTGCCTTTACCCCCATAGGGGCCGTATTTCAATTTTCCTTAGCATAGTATATATATTACTTTTTTCTAGAAACATTAATAACTCTTCTCAAAGGTGGTGAGAATCGATAGCAGGGCTCGACCTCACTTAGGACTGCCCAAATTACGTGCCAACCGAGCCACCACTCAATTGGCATACCATTTATATGAAGTTGTGGGAAGAAACCGTTAGATGCTTTTTAGTTAATAAGAAGCTTGCTATAAGTATCTTGATGTTTTGATTTACATTAAACTACCTCATAATCATAATCCTTTCTTATTTATTGACTCTTAAACACTAAATCATAGTTATCCACTATAGAATGGTGGGGCTCAGAAGTTGAAGAACTTATGTAAGATTTGAACCCATGACTATTTGGTAAGCATACAACAGTACTCAAGCCAATCTTAATAATACACATCAATTTTATGTAGTTTAAATATTGTCTTAATTATTGGGGTAGATTCACATTCAATCTAATTATAAGCATATCAAACTAGGATCACCTTAACCAGATCACATTTGAACTCAAATTAATTCAAACAATGGACATCTTTTTCAGCCATATTAGAAGAGAAAAGGTGAGAGAAAGCATCAGAAATAGTAGCATCAAATGTTATATTAAGTTTGAGGGAAAAGTTGTAACACGAACTTGTGGACTAATTAATTAATGATTAAGTGGTGTATTTTCCTAAAAGGCAAAAAATTGTGGAGAGTAAATTGAATGGACAAAATTGCCCACAAGAAGTCAGGATACGACTAACTGCCTCTTGTACTTTTTGTATAAGGTAATTAGGCTGCATTATTTGGCATTCCTTATTTTATGGATTTATATCCTTTTTTTTGCAGTTAAAAAGCTCAGTGTTCATATGGGTATTTTCACAGCAAAAATGAGATAAGTCCTTAAAATAAGAAATGCCAAATGCAGCCTTATATCTATATCCTTCTTACTTGTATGTAATCCCTTCAAGGAAATTTGAGTATCTAAATTTTTCCTAGGAACCTGCATGTTACTGTAACTTGAACAAATATGAGGAGGTTTCTTTTGAATGAAATAAAGTAATACCAAAAGTTTCCAAAAGGGATGGTTACAAATCTTTTGATTATGCAGATTTTTGAAGATGGCCAATGTTTTAGTTGATACCATGTTAATGCTAATATTTTGTGATATTGATGATGCTTGCATGTTGATACAAGATCATGATAGTTAATCTATATTAAATTAAAGAATTTGTTCTAAATGAAGTAATTTGAATGGTAGATTTTGAAACAAACATTTCTTGAAGTAAAGCTGACAATCAAAACTGAGTATCTTTTTTCCTTTTTTCATGTAAACAACTCTTACCTTGAAATTAATTTCTAGTTCTTTGAGATATTATTAGCTTTGTTTAGCTGCTAATGATTTCTTATGATGGAATTCTGAAATATGCATCAGAAGTTACTATCGTTGCACACACAATAATTGTCGAGTGAAGAAGAGGGTTGAACGCTTATCTGAAGACTGTCGAATGGTGATAACAACTTATGAAGGTAGACACACTCATTCTCCATGTGATGACTCAAATTCAGCTGAACATGAATGCTTTGGCTCATTTTGACAACTCAATAAAAGGAAGAAAAGCCATATCGTAGTGTTTGTATAATGTGTGCATCTGTTGTAAGAATCTTTCATGAGGGATTGCATTTCTTTGTATAAATTAAATGGCTATTGTTCAAAATATTAATCCAAATCTGAATTATATGCTTACTGTATCCATTGCTTGAGTGTTGAGACCAACTAATTCTAATTTAAACAGACTTCATAATATTATATGTGCAAAGCTAAGGTCTACCCTTTCATACAAAATTCTATTTATATCCCAATCTTTTTATCTTTATTTTTTTTTCAAGGTTTTTTTTTTTTTGTCAATTCCATGGGCCACCTTAAAAATTTGCTAAGGCTATGTTTGGTTTGAAGGAAAAGGTAGAGAAAGGAAGGGAAAGACAAAAACCTATACAAGGTTTGTAAAGGTTTCCCCACTTTTCCCTGCATTTTCCAATAAACCAAACATAGTCTAAAAGAATGAGAAGGGGAATTGCACCTAGCTAAAGGAGGGAACATAAATCTTCAGCCCCACCATACGAAGGAAATGACAGACTACCCACCATACGCCTGAGATGCAGATTAGTGAATTGGACCAGGTGAGCTTCAAATATAAAGGAGAGAGAGAGAGAGAGAGAGAGAGAGAGAGAGAGAGGATCTGAATATGCTCTAGAATAGTAGAATAAATTTGGGTTGTTAGTAGAATTCAAGGAGATTAAATGGAATAGTACCATAGGTGAAGATATTTGTAACGAACCAAATGTGGGAATTTACAATTTTAAAATCCCTACCTTAAGTGGATTTGGAAGTATATGGAATTCATTTAATTTTATAGTTGGGATATCCATCCTCCACAACTTACGATTGTCTTTGGATTAGGATGGATTTGGAATTGGAAGAGGAATCAGATTTGTCAATATTGTGAATCTCTGATTCTGTCATTTGGCTACATTTTTCATTTTGGTGCAGGAAAAAAGGCTATGAATTCCCTCTTATAGAAGAACTCAGAATGGGGGAGGGGCGGGGAGTTACTTCGTTTCCTTGGAATTGAATCATGAAAGGAATTGAAATGCAATTCCACTCAAACAATGCAAAAGAAGCCTAAAAGATTTTGACAAAATGGTTACACCATAATATGCGACTTGTGTAACCTTCGGTATTGTGTTCTGTCCACTAGTGCCCTAGTAGAAGCCTGAACAACAAGTCATCAGACGTATAGGAAGCTTCCACAGCAGTAGATCTATGAAACCGAAAATTTTGGTTCGGTTTTTCGGATTTAACCGAACAATTCTCACCCCCTAGTGGAGTGCCCCCAGCCACTTCCACGCCCAGAAAGAAATGTATTGGGCCCAATTGTTTTGAGTGTAAAGTGGGCCTCCAACATTTAACAAAGGCTGGTGGCAGTGAATTTGCTTCAACTCAAAAGGATATTATTTAACATAAATTAGGAATAAAAAATTGCGAGATGAACCAGTTTTTTGGACCCTTAAAAGCCCAAAGTCTGCAAAAGCTAAAAAAAAGAAAAACCTTTGAAACCAGGTTTTTGGGCTTATTTTAGGCCATAAAGAAACTTATTCCGAAGGAAGCTGTCATGGTGGGCCTTTGGTGACCAACAAAGCCCGGCGTATGAAATGTGGGCTCAGTGGCCTCTTTAGGATAGGGCAAGTGTGGTAGGTGTTTCATGGTGAATATGTATTTGATTTACTAGACCCACATTCTTTCATGACCATGAGGCCACTGTAAATCTAGTAATGGCCCTGTTATCATTTTCTCTGAATGGTGATGTTTGTGATTAACAAGAAGCAAAAAATGGAGGCATCACATATTCTCATACATATACAGTTGAAGGATTCCAAAGTTACTATTCATGGAAATACGAGAAACAAAGACTTCACTCTCTTAGAATGGCCAGGTGGCAAGGTCAAGTCCGGCTGGTTGAAGTTACAGAAGACAAAGTTGTTCTCTACATTTGAAATTTGAATTGCACTGAAAAATGTGTTATTTTGGTAAAAGTTGGATGTAGTTCAATGTTTTCATGATCAAACCTATGTAACTCAGCTTATTCATATAAGAAGTCCTCCAAAGAACAAGTTTTTGGTATATGAGTTGATTTTCGTATCCGCATATTATTACATCAAAAAGCGTCTGATGACATCAAAACAATGACCATCAGTGAGCTGTGGTCCTTGTTTAATACGTAGGCCTTAATTTCAAATGGCTCAGAAGGCTTTGACTGTAATTTTCACACTAGGGGTTTTGAGAGGGAGAGGCTGTTTCGTTGTTATTTTATTTGAAACATAGTGGAAGGGTCTATGGCATAGAAGTTCATCAGTTTTCCTTCTAGGGTTCAAATGAAACACTGTGATAGGGTCTGGTTTCTTTTTCTTTTGTAGGCACGTAGAATAGCTATCAGTAGAACTAGAAACTCAAGTAGGAGCACCAAAAAGTAACTCTACCATCTTTCCTGGATCAAGCATTCAATCAAGCTAGTGACTAGTGACCTCTTCTGAGTAGGTTAATATATTTCCTTTGATCTATTAACAGACCTGATGAAGTCATGGTAAGGACTTTTTTTTTTCTTCAATTAGGGGACGTTTGGGAAATCTTTTTGGGAAGATGTTCTGGTCAAGGTTCAAACTATTATTATGTATCCGTCCATATCAGCCGATAAGTATCGTGGCCTTCCCGATATACCCCTACAGGAGGTGTTTCAAAAAATTTAAAAAATACAAAAAGCATCGATACAAGCCGATATGTAGAAGACAGCATTGAGCTTTTGCATTAAGATATAAGCATCCTGAAGCCCATTTGGTCAAGGCATGTCTTTCCGTATGAAGACGAATAGAAAAAAAAAAAAACGCAAAAACTCCATTTGGAGCTTCTCAAAAATCACCTGTTTTGGGCTTCTCTCGTCTTTTCGATGCATCTGCTTTTGGCAGCTAGATCTATCGCAAACCAAACGAGAAAAGACCAAATCGTAGTCTGCCGAGCTTGTAAATAACCAACAGACCGCGTGGAAAGACACACCAAACGGGGCCTTACTTAAAATTCGTAGGCTTATCTTATGATGTTCAGTAGGAACCAGTGTTTTCAAACCACCATTAATCTAGACGGCTTGACCATTCGGCTCGGGAACCATCCAGGTAACCAGTTCCATTTCACCCTTAACCCGGTCCTTACCTAAAAACTGTTGATTTGGTCAGTGACCCGCTGACCTAGGTGGTCGAACTGGTGACCTGTTTGATCTGTTCAATAGTTTTTGGATTTTTATTTTTTATTTTTATTTTTAAGTTGAAACAAGCCATTCACTTAAATCGAACAATCAAACCATCGACTCAAAAACCGATGGACAGAACGGTTCTGATTCCTGGTCAAAACCTTAGTAGGAACCAAATAATCCAAATATAAATTGCAAACCAAAAGCTATTTCCAAGAAAAACAAACGCCCTTGGTTGGACCATTCTCTTTGTATGGGCCTATAACAGTCATATTATATTTGCTTTTCGTTGAAATCAGAATTTCTAGAGCCTTCCGTCGTCCACATACTTACATGTTGAAAAGTGGTGATCACGTGAAAGATTTGGACAAAAAATTTAATGAGCCCCAATAGGGAGACCCTTAGGACCAAACAACAGGCTTTGGATGTATCTGGGTTGGTGGGCTTGGAGTTTACATTATTTGAGGATTACAGTCATTGAATTTTGGATTAGGTCGAATGAAATTCAATTGATTTGAGAAGTTGTTTGTCTGAAATCTGGATGTTGAAGTTGAAAACATGTTATATACTGTTGGGGGTTGGGCATGAGAAGGTTGAATCTGGATCAGAACCTAGTTGAGTCCTGGCTCAAATCCATCAAGTAACTGAATGAGAAATGTTGAGGTGAATCCGTATCTACCTCATTTTCACATTTGGCTTAGTTTGGAACGAGTACAAATAGAGTGTAAAATCTTGTATTTTATATGTATTTATACTGTATATATTTGCATTTGTACTTCTTCCAAATTGAGCATTCGGGTCAGTTTTTTGTCTGAATTTGCTCTTTTCTACATAAGGATCCTTTACCCATTAAACATGTCTCGGTCACAAGGAGAAGGTTTGATATGTTATAAAAATTTCGGCCTTATGGACACTTGCTCTCAGTGTTTTCAAACCACCGTTAACCCAGACAGTTAGACCGTTTGGCCCAGAAATCGTCTAGGCAATCGGTTCCCTTTCACTTTTAACTCAGGTCTTGGCTAAAACTGTTGGTTTGGTCAGTGGCCCATTCAACGGTTTTTGACCTTTTATTTTTAAATTAGAATTAGCTATCTGTTTAAACCAGATGATCGAACCATCAACCTAGAAACTAGGGGCCAGATTCAGAATTGGTTTTTAAAACCTTGCTTGCTCTATGATACCCAAAGGTCATTGACCAAGCAAAACTTCTGTGAATTTGATTGGTTACAAATTTTCCTGGAATATGTCTTTTCGGTGTCGGTGAGAGAAAATCCATACTGCCGACATGATACTGGGCTTTGACCAAGCTAAACTCCGTGAATTGTGATAAATACCACCAGATTAGTTATCACTTTTATGATATTGGCCACTTGTTTGATTGCAAGTTTTTTCTGATGACATGCCTTTCTGGTAGGGGTCGGCTAATCGAACCATAGGGGTTTTTTTGAAATGGAACCGGTTTTATCGGTTTTTTCTATATTCTCAAACTAAAACCAAACCGATACTATTTTGACCAGTTTGATTTTTCAGTTTTTTGTATTTATAACATATATATAAATAAATATAAATAAAATATTATATTATTAATAATAAATGATATATATATATAATATACATATAAACACATATATCGATTTATTTAATTAACCGCCGGTTTTTTTCTAGGTTAATCGAAAATCAAATTAGTCCCTCGACTTTTCAGAAATACCAAACCGATCAATTCAGTTAACCCCATTTTTCAATTTTTTATGAAGGCTCTACTTTCTGGTGTCATTGTCCACCCCTATAATCGAATTAGGGGGTGTTGACAACATGATTTTATTTTTGAAAACAGAAAGAACTGCCACATCAGTTAATATTTTTTTTTTCATATTCCATTAGGGTAGTGAAAAAGTATGGTATACCTCATCCTTGGGTGTACTACATATCAACTTTCATATCAACTCGCTATAGCCTTCTACAAATATTGAGAAGTTGGTGAAGGATGTTATTCACTTATTTGGTTCAAGCATTCACCTAGAACGATTTCAACTTTTCCGCTGTTTACCCTTTTTAGGGGACATTTGACATAATTTGGAGGGGTACCTACTGGCTAATCATCTTTTTTCTTTTGTTTCAAAAATTGGTCTAAATTACACACATCCTTCTGCTATGTACCGATATAGAAATGGAAACATGGAAACAGAATTAGGGAAAGGGTTTTCCCTCACTTTGGCAAAGTCTTCATAATTAAATTAGCTTGAAAAGAGACATTGCAAGGGAAATAATAAATAATAAGAAATAATATTAAGGCTGTGTTTGATTTGAAGGAAAAGGTAGGGAAAGACGAGAAAATCAATATAAGGGTTGTAAAGATTTTCCTACGTTTTCCATCCTTTTCCTACATTTTCCTTCAAACCAAACATAGCCTAAGGAAAAAAATGGGATTTTCAACCATTAGAATGCATCAACTAAAACAGAGAATTAATTGGTTTATGGTATGATATGTAAGGATAGAAGGGTAAACTCTATAATCTATATATACTTTTATTTTTTATTTTGTATGTTGTATAGTTTTGTATATCATTGATACTATTTGGGAAGGCAAAAGCCCACTGTCCAAGCTTTAATTAGACTGAAGGGGATTGGTGTTAGATGGGACTTTTGTCAATACAAGATAGGGTATGGTTCCTGCAAATAATTCTTGTTTGTTTTCTTGTAGATAGATAGATAGGTAGATGGGTCCATCCCTAGGGTTGGAGTTAGGATTTCTAGGGGTGGACTGAATCCTGCCCGTGAATTGATATTAAATTCATGGGCAAGATGCAGTTTATAGGGGGGGACTACTAGTAGACTAAGAGGGGACTGTAATTCAGATTTATGAGGTGGATTGCAATCCACTTATCCCTAGATAAATAGATAGAGAGAGAGATACACAAAGTCAAGGATCCATTCAATGTGCTGATTTGGATAGGCCTTGACTAAATAATAGCGCCTAGTCATTGGGATTCTCCATGATGTCCATAAATGCCTTCTAACCTCCCAAGAGAACAAAAGTTCTCTTCATAGATTTATGATGAGGAATATATATACACCACCACGTCCTTAACAAGAGGGAAAACCGGTCACCAATACCAGCAGTCATATATCCCACGTTATTATTGAAATTCACCCCAGATGATAATCAAAAGAAACCCATAAACTAAGGGTTTGTTTGATTCACAATTAGAATTGGAGTCAGAATGATTTATTTCCATAGTCTATTTGATTCAGATAGGAATCAGAATAGAAATTGGAATAAGTTAAAATAAAATTTCATTGGCAAAGGGATAGGGAGAGAATAGCCATTTTTGAAATG
Organism: Nelumbo nucifera; assembly: GCF_055504915.1. Taxonomy (NCBI): domain Eukaryota; kingdom Viridiplantae; phylum Streptophyta; class Magnoliopsida; order Proteales; family Nelumbonaceae; genus Nelumbo; species Nelumbo nucifera. Next base: position 31,760,017 of record NC_142654.1, read on the forward strand.
GGAGAATGCCATTCCACTAAGAATGAGGGTGGGATTCCTATGCGTGAACCAAACGGATCCTAAAAACTTTTAATTGTTTTAACATTTAAACAGCTAGAAATTAAAGGATGATTTGGTTTTTGATTGTTTGACTATATAAAAGAAGAAGAGGAGGACACGTGGGTCCCATTAACCTAAAACCAAATTGCCACGCACAAGAGATATCAGTGGCGTTAAAACTTGTTCCTTGAGCGACCTGATTAGCAAATAAAGCCAACACAGACAGGCTCAACTCATCAACTTTTCAATCCAATCTATCTGGTGAGAGCTTTTCATGGAATAATAATCTCTTTCACCGGCCGGCCAACCAATACTTAATTTAGAAATATATATTAACAAAGTCGTAAACATTGCAGTGATCCGACCACGTTGATTGTTGATTTGGAAATAAAATGAATAAATAATGCATGAATGGCATATTGATAATCTTGCCATCTTCCGCGTAAGAGACGCACAACGAGGCATCCTCATTGGAGGGACTAGAGAGTAGAGAACACACTTCCTGTTTTTTTTTTTTTTTTTCAAGTTCAAGTGCTGACTTCAATTCATTCCAACTACTGTTTCAATTCAACTGCATCATCAGCATCTGATCAACCACAACTATATTAAAATCACATGGAGATGGAGATGAAGATGGAAAGTACCCTTGTACAAATAAATTTTGCTTTGGCCCCTGGGCTTATTAGTTTTAATTCTTCATCATTCATACATTAAATTATATTGAAAAAATATCTAAAATGTATATCAATTAAATAAAAATTATTTTTATTTAGTAAAAAGGTCATAAATGTAAAATAAAATTTATAAAAGTATCACATTATTTAATAAAAAATATAAATAAATTAACTATGAAAGAAAAAACTATATTTGAAAAACATATAATGAATATATATATATATATACATGGAATGTTCAAATTAAATAAATGGATAATTTTATTTAGGTAAATTATTACCATAAAACATATCATAAACTTTAAGCCAAAATATTACAAATAATTTTAGTATGCATGTATATATTAACTAATTTAGATAAATAGATTTATAAATATTAAATAAAATTTAAGAAAACATAAGGCTCATAATATATACATTAATAAAATGAAAATATATAAATTGACTATAAAATGAAATAAATTGTATCAATGTACGTATATCATTGATCAACCTTTATTTTATCAGGATGTGGTTACACCATGACCTAACACCAAGGATTTTAAAATTGACCCGGAGAACGAAGCAGTCAGGGGTCAGCTTTCCAGGTCAAATGGTCCAACCATTTAAATCGAACAGTCGGCCCATTCTCACAAAAAATAAAAAAGAAAACAAAAAACAGTCAAAACTGTTAACGGTTCGAACAGTTAACCGCCCGGGTCAGCGGTTTACTGACCAAAATCAACGGTTTTTGACAAAAATCTGGTTTTGGGGAAAAACGGAATCAATCACCTAACCGATTCCCAATTTTTTCGTCCAACTGTCCAATCTGGTCCGGTTTTGAAAACACTTATTTGCCCCTTATCTAGATTCATACAGTTTTGTTAGCTACGTGCGTCTCATTTGTAGGTTGGTGGCATTTTGATCATTTGCAATACAGTCATTCTACGTTTTCTTAATATATTAAAATAATGCACATGTATATGTAAAGGGTACATAACGTAATGGATGAAAATTTATTAATTATAGGGGACCGGGCACTAGTTCTTTTGAGGATTAAGACTTGAAATAATTGATTTGAGGGGGTGAAACAAGATGAAGCACAAAATGTCTCTTATATTGTAAAAAGACAACCATACCTTGATTTTGTTTCCTTATTTCTAAGTTTACTTGAAAAGAGTCTAGTTAGGAATTAATAAACTTAATTTGGACATGTGGAAATGGCTTATAACATTGGATACAAATTGCTATATATGAATGGCTAAAGTTGTCTGTTTACAAAAAAAATAAGGATACGTTTGGTTGTGGTGTAAATACAATTCCACACTGTAAATGATGTCTTGTCCAGCTCAAGTGAATACAAAATGGAACCGGATTTCAATTTTCTTTTGCGCTCTTTTTGATTGGCATTTAACGATACAGAGTACGATGTAGTTTTGTGAGCGTTTGGTTTATAACATGAAAACAATTGGAAGAGTGACTGCATTGCCAGAAATATACAGTTCCAATTTTAGTTCTGGCCAGTGTGTCTTGGCTCTATTCTGATTAAGATAAATGGGTTTATCGGAAAGATCCAAAAGAGAGTTTCAGTTCTCAAACCAGTTAGCATTTGATTTTTAATGAGAAGCAGAGTTCACAAGTAAATGGTATTCATCAAATTTGGTGATTTCAACATTAACACCCAAACCAAAATCTAACCAACTCACAAGTTACAACTAAAATCTAACCACTTCAATTTCAATCTAACCACAACCAAAATCTAACCACTTCAATTTCAATCTGTCATCAGTCTTCTGTGACAGATTGAAATTGATCAGCAACTCTAGTTGCAATCTAAATGAATCATTATGATTGGTGTTGACGGATGAATGAAATTGTTAAGATAATGATGAAAAGTCATCGACGTGTTACGTGTTGGAGTTCAAGAACCTATCCTGTTATCTCATCAGTTAATTTTCTTATTGTATTTTGTATTTATCACATAGAAGTTTATTATAATCCCAACTGCTATTCAATATATATAAATAGATACCAGGGCCAAACCATCAAAAACAGGTTCTTCCCATTCTATTAGTTCTTGTCTTCTGTTCCCTCTCTGATATTTCTTTATCTTGGTATCAGAGCCAACGTCCTCATGGCCTCTTCAGAAGATTTTTCTCTTGCATCAAACCAGGTGAGCTCGACTGTTGATAACTCCACTAGGCTGCCCCAGCTTCCAAACATCACCCACTACATCCCAATGAAACTAACCAGCAAAAATTATCTGCTGTGGAAGAACCAATTTCTTCCTATTCTTTACACCCATAAGCTGATGGGTATTGTCGATGGCTCCATTCCAGCTCTGCCCAAGGAGATCGTTGATCCTAGTGATCTGTCGAGGAGTATTCCAAATCCTACCTTTGAGAGATGGTTCCAACTTGATCAGTTAGTACTTAGTTGGCTGATCTCATCCTTGACCGAAAGCATCATGGCACAGGTTGTTGGACTGTGGTCTTCTCAAGAGGTTTGGAATGCTCTTTCCAAATCTTATTCGATTCTCTCTCGCTCCAGAATCCTTCAACTCTGGTACCAGTTACAATTAATGAGGAAAGGTGCGCTCACCGTTAGTGAATATGTACGTCATGCTAAATCTATTGCAGATAACTTGGCTGCTGTGGCGGAACCGATCTTGCCATGTATATTTTTATGGCTTGGGCTCAGAATACGAGTCCGTAGTCACTGCTGTCACAAATAGATCTGATATGGAGCAACTAGACGTTGATGATGTGCTCGGCATTCTCTTGAACCATGAGGCGCTACTCGAACAACGTAGCAGCACTGTCAACGATCACACTTCACCCGCAGCCAATGTTGCGAATTTCAAAGGCAAAAACCAAGGTTCTCAGTAGAACCGCAACTTTGTGAACAGTCCCAATTCTGGAAACACTCGAGGTCGTGGAAGAGGACGAGGTTTAGGTCAGTTTTTTAACAATGGTGGCCACGAAAAAGGGACATCCAACGTAGTCTGCCAATTATGCAACAAACCTGGACACATGGTTGCTAAGTGCAGGCGTAGGTTCGATATCTCCTACAACAATGATGAATACGATCCTGCTGCATTTCAGAGTGGGATGTCGTCCACCTATGACCCAACATGGTACCCGGACACCGGCACAACTCACCACATGACCCCGATGCCAATAATATTCAGAACCGCTGAGAATACAGTGACAATGATCAAGTCCGAGTCGATAATGGGTCAGGTTTGCAGATAGCTAATATCGACACATCTACACTTTTTACCTCTAATGCTCACTTTCATTTAACCGATATGCTTCATGTTCCCACCATTACCAAAAATTTGTTGTCTGCTGGCAAGTTCACTAGAGATAATGACTTGTTTTTTGAATTTCATCAGGGTTATTTTCTCTTGAAGGACTACAAGGGGAGAACAATTCTACGAGGGCCCAATAGAGACAGTTTATATTGTTGCTTCCCAAATTCTTCATCAAATAAGTCTCCTTCAACGTTGGTTGGTGAAAAAGTCTCAGTTGATGATTGGCATTGATGGCTTGGACATCCGGCTCTTCGGGTTGTGAGGCAAGTTGTCTAAGAATGGTTTACCTTACATTAGTCGGTTTAGACGATAAGTAATATGTGAGTCTTGTCAGTTAGGAAAAAGCCGTACGTTGTCATTAGCATCTTCTAGTTCTGAGTCCAAAAGACCTCTAGTGTTGGTTTTCTCAGATGTTTGAGGTCCAACTCCAATTGAGTCTCAACAGGGTTTCAAATATTATGTAATGTTTGTTGATGATTTTGGTAGATTCTCTTGGATTTTTCCCATGCGTAATAAATAAGAAGTTTATGATATTTTTGTCAGTTTCAAGAGACATGTTGATATTATGTTTGATGTAAAAATCAAGAATTTCCAGTCCGATTAGGGAGGAGATTCTCAACAGGGTTTCAAATATTATGTAATGTTTGTTGATGATTTTAGTAGATTCTCTTGAATTTTTTCCATGCGTAATAAATCAGAAGTTTATGATATTTTTGTCAATTTCAAGAGACATGTTGAGATCATGTTCGATGTAAAAATCAAGAATTTTCAGTCCAATTGGGGAGGAGAATAAAAAAGACTCTCTAAACTACTTGACGATTGTGGAATTAATCACAGACTTGCTTGCCCTCACACTCATGAACAAAATGGCACTGTCAAAAGGAAGCATCGACATATTATAGAATCAACATTGTCTCTACTAGCCACCTCGTCTCTTCCCTTTAGTTTTTGGGCCAATGCGGCTATCACGACTACTTTTCTGATTAACAGACTTCCAAGTCCAGTGGTTGGCGGTAAGTCCCCATATGAGAAACTCTTCGAAAAGACTCCAAATTACAAAATGTTGAAGATTTTCGGTTGTGCATGCTATCCGTTTCTTTGACCATACAAAAAAAATAAGTTCAACTACCGATCCATGAAGTGCATCTTCTTGGGTTACAATGACAGACACAAAGGCTACAGGTGCTACCACTCTCCCACATGTCAAGAATACATTTGCAGACATGTTGTATTCGATGAGACTACCTTTCTAGGCATTCCTAATCATGCCAAGCCAGATAATGTCTCCTCAGAGGAACATAATGGCATTTTTATTCAGGTCCCTATGCACACTTCTCGGCCCATCACTACAGCTGTCCCAGATCTGCAACACCGTACCACTAAAGTTGCTTCAGATCTGTGCATGTTGCACTCTCATTATAAACCGTCCAACACCAACAATCTGGGTGCACATGACGACAGGCCCATTATTAGGCCCATGGGCGAAACTGGCATCTTTCCTCCTAGCTCCCATGCTGAGTCGTCTACACCACCTCAGTGTACACAACTTGTTCAAGAATTATTGGATGCAACTAAGCCAGTTCCACAACCTAGCCGCAATCACTGCATGGTTACAAGGTCAATGGATGGCTCACTTCCAAGGCAAACAAGCATTGCAATCAGGTACCCCATTACCAATTGCCTTAGTCGCACAATTAAATTCTAGTTCCATAGAGCCCACTACCTTTTTTGAAGCCTCTAAACACTCTCATTGGTGTGATGCAATGAGAAAGGAGTATACGGCTCTAGTGAGAAATAATACGTGGAGATTGGTGCCCAAAAACCCAACATGAACATTATTGGTACAAAATGGGTCTTCAAAATAAAACAAAAGCCAGACGGGTCAGTAGAGAGATACAAAGTCCGTTTAGTGGCCCAAGGTTTTTCCCAAGTTTTAGGAATAGATTTTGGTGACACTTTCAGCCCAGTAGCAAGACAGTTGACTATTCGCACATTACTTGCTCTTGTCGTTTCTCAATAGTGGTGCATTCGCCAACTGGATTTTGATAATGCCTTTTTAAATGGTTTCATTGAAAAGGAGATTTATGTCCAACAGCCCAAGGGGTTTGAACATTCCCAATACCCTTCACACGTATGCAAGCTTGACAAGGCTCTTTATGGGCTTCGCCAAGCACTGCGGGCTTGGTATGCCCGCCTTACGTCCCACTTGTCATTGGCTTTCAGTGCTCAAAATTAGACCCCTCACTGTTTGTGTACTCTAAAGATGGGGTTCAGATCTACATGCTCAAAGATGTAGACGATATACTCATTACGAGCAATATGTCTCAAGCCATTGATAGTGTAGTTTCCAAACTTGCTACTATCTTCTCATTAAAGGACTTGGGACCTGCCCGTTATTTCTTAGGCATGGAACTTATTCCATAGAAATCTGGTCTACTTCTCTCACAAAGAAATTATATTTTTAATCTGCTTCAAAGGGCTCATATGGTCCATGCCAAACCTATCTCCTCTCCAATGGCGGCCAACAACAAATTTTCCAAAGTTAGTGGAGCATCCTTGAAGGATCCTACTGAATACAGGAGTGTTGTCGAGGCTTTACAGTATGTTACTATTACTAGGCTAGATATAGCCTTCGTAGTAAATAGGGTGTGCCAGTTTCTTCACACACTGACAACTAATCATTGGACTGTCGTAAAGCATATCTTGCGTTACTTTAAAGGTACCATTGACCATGGACTATCCATTCAAGCTTTTTCAGATGTCGATTGGGCGGGGTTTCCAGATGATAGGAGATCTACAGGGGGATATGCAATATTCCTATGTTAGAACCTCATAGCTTGGAGCTCCAAGAAACAGGCAACCGTGGCACGGTCTAGTACTGAGCTAGAGTTCTGAGCATGTGCCAACACAGCCACTGAGATCTTATGGCTGAAAGCACTTCTTGATGATCTAGGGATTCCGACTATCCCAAGCACCAACGATTTGGTGTGACAATATTGGAGCAACCTTTCTAGCATCCAATCCAATTTTTCATGCCAAGACATGGAACGTTGAAGTAGACTTCCATTTCTTGTAGGACTTGGTATTGAACAAAAGGATTCAGATGCAGTTCATATCCTCGGGAGATCAGGTGACAGATGTGTTCACCAAGCCACTCAGTGGGACAAGTTTCCAGTGGTCTAAATTCAAGCTTCATGTTCTAGCAGACAGTTCGCTTGAAGGGGGTTTGTTAAGATAATGGTGAAGAGTCCTCGACATGTTGGAGCTCAGGAACCTATCCTGTTATCTCATCAGTTAGTTTCCTTATTGTACTTTGTATTTATCACATAGAAGTTGATTGTAATCCCAACTGCTATTCAATGTATATAAATAGATACCAGGGCTGAGCCATCAAAAACAGGTTCTTCCCATTCTATTAGTTTGCCTTTTGTTCCCTCTTTGGTATTTCTTTATCTGAAATTCTTAGAAACCCACTTAGTCCTGTTGGCTGCAGCCACTGGATTTCATTCTCCTTTCTCTTTCCTTTTCTCTCTCTAGAAGTAGAGTTCAATTGTAGAAGAAGAGAATTCAATCATTCACTTGTTGGAGCTTCTAATATTTATGATCTTGATTTCTTTCAAAAAAAAGCAGAGGAATCGACTATGAAATCCATTACCTTCTAGAAAATCTGAAGAAATTGATGTAGAAGCCACTAGTGTAGAAAGAAGTCATCAGTGTCTTAGATCGTTGGTTGGATTTGCGGATTTAGAGGTCATCGATGGAAAATAATTGAGATCAGATTTTACCACTATAGTTGTTTTTCCAGTGGAGTTCTTTAAGGTGATCTTCAAAGTGTACGAACAACATAGCTTGTTTACATCGATAAGAAAGAGTGTAAAAGTTTACTTCGACTAGTAAACTTTTATGCTTATATCAACGGAAATTCAAACATATCCACAAATTTACATCGACTTTCGCAACATATTTACACCATAAACAAACAGTGGAAAAACTGAACCAGAGTAAATATTTACATCGTACCAACATTTTCATCGTAAACAAACACAACCTAATGAGAAAATGTCTTGTGTCTTGTCTTGTTTTACCCTTCAAAAGCAATTATTTTAAGGGATCTAACTGCATTCGAACAATAATGTAGCATTGTTGTCCCAAAAACGCTTTTAATAAAATCGAATTATTTTTATAATTTTTCAAAGGTTCAAACCACTAGATCATTATCAAGTGAGACTTTGCCCCAACACTAGGGCTGCAAATAAATATATTAATTAAGATTCAGATTTGTTTTTGTTGATATTTGGTTTTGAATTGAATCTTAATCCATTGGATCTCTATCCAATTCAGATTGCATTCGGACTACAATCTGATACTGAATAATATTGATAAGACAAAGTAGCCAGTGTGGTGTTAAATAGATTCCAATATTAGAAAGTTGTTCCTCATTCAAACTTATGATGGGTGTTTTGGCAGTTCCTAGTTGGCTAGTGACTCAGATGCCTAGCTAAATGGTGATGAGTTGGAGAGGTGACTCTAATGCCTGGCTATAAGGTGACAAGTTGGAGAGGTGACTCTGATGCTTGGCTATATGGTGATGAGGTCGCCAGCTCAGTTTCCACCAGGTTGGTGGAGGAGGTAGGTCGCCAGGTCGGTGGCGGAGGCAGGTCGCTAGGTCAGGGTGAAGGCAGGTCGCCAGGTCGGCGACGAAGGCAGATCGCCAGGTCAGCGCCAGAGGCAGGTCGCCATCTAGGACTCCATCATTTTGGCGAAGGCAAGTTGTCACCTATGTGGTTCTAGGGTGTCACCCAGTTGTTTCGAGATGCAATGTGTCATGATGTTAGTGGAGGGCCAAACCTTCCCTCATCAATTGCCCACCACTCCCGAGCTGAGATCAGCTCAGCGAAGGGAGTAGATTTGTGCTTCATCGTAGGTCCTTTGGCCTGTTATCAATATATTTTGAGGTCGGCTTAAGGGTCATTGATGCTAAAAGTGGTTTGGCTTCCCCTTATGATTTGTGCGTCGATGTTGAAATTTAAATAGCACGTCAATGTCACGGCTGCACTGTGTCAGTCCTCTAAGGTGCTGGTCATCTATTCCTACGATATGCCACAAGGAGCTCAACCTGCAGGGGCAGCTTTACTAACTGCAGGTTGTCAGATCGCATGGGAATCTTGAAAGGCTCAACCCGCAAGGGCGACTGTGGTCCGTTGGCTGTCGACTCCTATGGGAGCCATAGAGGGTTCGACCTGTAGGGGTGACCTCGCGAATAGGGCTGACAAAGCTCGTTCGGGCTGATTACGTGTGTTGCCAGGTCGACAGAGGTAGGTTGCCAGGTCGGACGCAAGTCTTTAGGTCGCCAGGTCGAAGGTAGGTCTCCAAGTTGCTAGGTCGCTAGGTCAGCGGAGGCAGGTCTCTAGGTCGCTAGGTTAGCAGAATTTTGACAGTCCAATTTTGCTCTCAGCACCTCGTCCTATAGACACCTCATCACCTCAGTAGGACTGACCTATAAGGGCGGCTCCACAACCTGCTAGCCATCAACTCCACAATCTGTGGTGCGACCTCACAGTTTGTTGGCTATCAACTCCCATGGGAACCATGGAGGGATCAACCTGTGGGGTGGCCTCACATTCTGTTGGTCGTCAACTCTCACAGAGAGCACGTAGGGCTCAACATATGGGGGTGGCCTCACAGTTAGAGAGATTCTGTCCGGGCAAGACTGCGAGAACTCATTTGGGCTAATCATTTTGCTTCTACCCCCCTAGGGGGTTCTTTCGATCAAGCGTTGTTGTTGTTGCTTAAAGATGTTATTACTTGAGGCTCAGAGAATTGGGCGAGAACATAGCCTTTTGTAGCATTTCCCACAGATGACGCCAATGATGATAGGTGTTTTGGTAGTTCCTGGATGGCTAGTGACTCAGATGCCTAGCTGAATGGTGACAAGCTGGAGAGGTGACTCTAATGCCTGGTTGCATGGTGACTAACTAGAGAGGTGGCTTTGATGCTTAACTGAATGGTGACGAGTTGGAGAGGTGACTCTAATGCCTAGCTATATAATAATGAGCTAGAGATGTGACTTTGATGCTTGGCTGTATGGTGTTGAGACGGAGAGGTGGCTCTGATGCGACCTGTAAGGAAATAGTGTTAGAGTGCTCGGGTTGCTTTACCCAGGGTGGGCACTCCAATGCTTAAGTCAGTGAATGCGGAGATTTTGTGAGAGAGCTGAAAGTAAGAGAGCTAGAGAGCTATGAGAACTAAATTGCGCATGTACCTTCTGAGGTTGGAGGTAAGGCCTTTATATTGGCATTATTTGACGTGGGTATCACGCAACGCGTCTGGGATCTCCGGGAAGACGTAACTGCTTTGAAGTCCTCGAAGGTAGTGCATGTAGGCCAATCTTTGCGCCTTACTCAGTTTCCTCTAAAACATTTGGTGTGGGAGCTGACTTCCGAGAGACCCGGGAGTGATGGGATGCATGCAGAATTCGTCGGTGAGCACGTCTCGTAGGTCGCAACCAAGACCTCAATCAGGTCGGCAAGCCCTCGAGGGAGGTCACTCCTCATGTCGAGCTCGTTTCGGCCAATACTAACGAGGTACCACAGGTCGGCCCTGGTAGGTGCTGCTGTTAGACAGTTTATGTATGCCCTTAGCTTCAATCTGATTTGATGTACTTGTTATTTAGTGGAAATAAATAAAGTGCATGTTTGATTCATGTTGTTTGGTTTAATTCTGTGCAAAACCCTAAAACTGGACATTTATAGAGATTCATGTTAGTTTTAAATGTTCACAGCCGTTGGATAAGTCTGGGGAGATTTATCCTGCCAAGGATGATGCTGGTGTGCCACCAAGTATTGGGATGGCCTGTCTCAGCCACCAGGGTAAGACCCGAGGCACATGCAGTATGGGATTACTTGAATCCTTGAACCAGACCAGAATTCCAGTCTTGCCCTGGACCTTGGAGATAGATGGGCAAAACTGGAAAGTTACACCTGACCCCTAGACTCGATTATGACACTTTACTAGGTGTCGGATTAGGCTGTCTTTGATATACCAATCAGTGAGATCCTTAGCGGGGATCAAAACCTGGGTATGTTGGGGCAGTTTGAGAATTCATCTGAGTGGGTGGTCATAGTGACAGAATCAGCCACTTTGTCGGACAAAGGGTCATGATCGGGAATGCACTCTCTCTGATGGAAACCAAGCTGCTGGCAGTTGATTTCAATCGTTGAAATTTTGTTTTGCAAAATTAATATACTTATATTTATATGTACGGTTTCAAAATGTTTGCAAATGGTTTTAATTCCCGGGATCCATGTGAGAGGGAAGTGCGGCACTGTTCCTTGCAACCGTGGGAGAGGTCCTCTCTTGTCGGGCAGTGCTTGATCATTAAGGGCTGAGAGGTTAAGTGTAAGACCATTTAGGATAATACCTGATGGGCTAATCTTGCACCTGCCCACAGTCCCTAGGTTTTTATAAGATGGCTTGGCCCAGAGACCACTTAATGTAAGTGTTGGGCCCATAGGGTCCATATGATGGACTCAAGGGGTTCATTGAGTTTTTCAGTGAATTCGGCTGGGCCTTGTATTAAAGGCTGGGCCGAACCCATGTGGCTGGTGTGTAGATCAATGCTTGGGTCCCACGCCATACACAGAAGCCCAACTGGGCAGCAGATTGGAAAGTAATTAGACATTGAACACTTAATGGGCCAAAAAGCCTATTTCGAGGTGGGCTGATATGATCACCCATCCATGGGGCGAATTTGAGATTGAAGTTAGTAAAAGGATTGGGCCTTTAGCCTTATCCACTCTTAGAGACCAAATTCAAGTTAGATTTGAATCTGGTAACCTCCTGATAAGATCAGGAGTAAGCTAACTCTATCTGCAGAAAGGATTAAGATTATCCCCTATCCAAATACTGATTTGGATTGGGATAACTCCTGATTTAGGAGGTTTCTTAATCAAGAAGAAAGGAGGAGAAAAACAACAGATTTCGAACCAAGAAAAATCGCAAGAAAGGTTCCTGCGAATAGAGATCAGATTTCATACTCTCCAGAAAAAGAGAAAAAAGCAATTCAGCCTTTTCGTTTTGGAGATCTCCTCCTGCCGCCGCCATCTGCCTTTGCAAGATTAGATCTTTGCAGAAAAAGAAAGTCAAGAAATCTGTTCTTGACATCAGTCTTGCAAGAAAGACTGAAAAAGGATTCAGTGTTTAGTACTTCCAGAGGATTCTTGTGAAGGATCCAGTGTGTAGGACGCACCCTGGTAGTTCTGTTCCATCCACAGCTGTGTCATCTTCAGCAGGAACGGATCTTGGTGCATTCTTTGGGCGTGAACACCAACTTTGGGAGATACTGCTTCTCCGGATCAGGTATATTCCTCTCATTTATTTTTGGGTGCAGATCTGGTTTGATTATGGTTCAAGTAGGATCCTTGAATATTATATTCTAAATTTAGGGAATATGATTCCTAATTGGGAGAAGGTAGGAAATTTTTTGAAATTCGCCCACCCATTCCGCAACCTTTATGGCGTCCATTCGATGGATCCTACCATTCTTTCAGCTGCTAGTCGCCCTGAGTTGTGGATGAGGTCACCAATTATGTTTCCACCAGGTCGGTGAAGGAGGCAGGTCGCCAGGTCAGCGGCGGAGGCATGTCGCCAGGTCGGCGGTGGAGGCAGGTCGCCAGGTCGGCACCAAAGGCAGGTCGCTAGGTCGCCAGGTGGGACTCCATCATTTTGGCAAAGGCAAGTTGTCACATAGGTGATTTTGGGGTATCACCCAATTGTTCCAAGATGCCATGTGTCATGATGTCAATGGAGGGTCAAAACTACCCTCATCACAAACTGTGAATATACCACTCTAATTCCCTTTAGTTCTGTCTATGCATTTTACTAATCTATTCTTCTTTCACATTGCAAGCATAGCATTGAGCATTGATCCATACAATGCCCAGCCCATTATAGGTGAACCACTTGAAGTTTGCTAAACAAGTGCACTTGATCTCCATTTAGAAGGAGATGCTTTGAAATCTAGCTAGAGCTATCTCTTGTTCCATTTCACCTTGGCCCATCGATTTTTATGTGGCTGACTGCATCAAGAGGCTTCTTCTCTCTAATTCATCTTGGTCAAGCATGTAATTAAATCTTAATTTCAGCCAATTAAGTCGCTCACCATCTTGCTTAAACGGGTACTCGTATGTGTGACACTTTGGTTGGTGAGGCTCCTATATATGTTGTATTGTGGATGTAATTCACTCTTAAGAAATAAAACCATGCACCAAGACATTGGTGATAACGAAATTCGTATTAGGGCCTTAGTTAAATAAATAAATAAACAAAGAGTTACAAGCATGGAACGTCTGTGTTAATCATGGTTTTTAAAATCGATCCGGAAATCGAATTGGTCATGGGTCCAGTCCGTTCGACCTGACCGATTGGTCCGTTCTAACAAAAAAATTAAAAAAAAAATAAATTATGGTCAAAATCGTTCAAATGATTAACCATTCGGTTCAGCGGTTTGCTGACCAAAATCAACATTTTTTTGAGAAAATCCAGTTTTGAGGGGAAGCGGAACCGATCACCTGATGGGTTCCCGGTTTTTCTGGTCCAACCGTCTGGTCTGATTTTGAAAACAATGGTGTTAATGTTAGGTAATTACGTTTCTAATAATATAATTAAGTTGAATTCAAACTTTATGCACAAAATAGTGGCCCCTCCTTATGGAATAAAAATCATTACAAAGAACATCTCTTAAATTAAAATGAATACATTGTTTGTCAGGAGTGATGCACCAAATTTCAATAATATTTAGCGAAAATTTCCGGTTAGTACCCTGTACTTTGGGTCTAGTGCCATTTTGGTCATTGAATTTTGAAAAGCGACAATTCAGTATCCAAACTTTCAAAATATGATAATCCAGTACCTACTGTTAATTAGCTGTTAATTAACCATCCGTTAAGTGGCATTTGAAAAAGACAAATGCCTTCAAGTATTATCTAATTTTCTTTATCAACCATCCAAACATTGACAAAAAATTAATAGTCTCAAATCCTTGCCTCTTCTTCTATTCAAAAAAGTTGGGGTCACTAGAATGCCCACTCAAACATGACCCCGACTTTCTTCAATGGAAAATGCAAAGATTTGGGACTGTTATCAACATTTAGATGATTGATAAAGAAAATTAAATAACACTTGAAGGACATTTATGTATTTTTCAAATGCCACTTAATGACTAATTAACTACAAATACTGAATTATCACATTCTAAAAGCTTGAATACTGAATTATCATATTTTAAAATTTGGGAGACCAAAGTAACACTAAACCTAAAGTAGAGGATATTAATAAAAAATTTTCTCTAATATTTATCCAAAATAAAGGGCAATTGACAACTTAATTACTCACGTTGAAGACCTCTCTGTCTTTCTCTCTCTCTCTATGTATTCACACATGAAAGCATCCTTCTTTAGAAAAAGTGCACTAGTTCTTTTAGTTCAACGCACGAAAGTCATGAGAGTCCCACCACCTAGGAGAAAGAGACCATGTCACTAGGTTGGATGGTATAAGTCCAAATATTCTATTTATATCTTCCTATCATCTTTTTATTATTTTTCAATCTATCCTTTTTGGAAACGTTTGAAATAATTCATGAAACAATTAGGTTTTGTTTGGTTTAATAGAAAATTAAATAAAGGAGAAATGGAAAGTTGAGGAAAGGTTCGGCCCCGTTTGGCAAATGCTTCTTGTTCGACAGGAATAACTGACTTATTTGGCAAACTATTCCTTCGTAACATATTTCACCAATATTCATTCCAACTCAAATAAGTACCAAAAGCAGCAAACATAACAGAGTCATACATCAATGGGGCAGAAAAACAGAGCAATGGCAATAGCAAAAAATATATCTGTTTCAATCATGAACCCAACAACAGGGAAAAAATATATTGTTTTACCCAAGTCTACTGTAAATACATATATAATGGAAAAAACAAACTAGAAGAAAAATACACAGTTATAGAAGAAGAAAAAAGAACTAGGTAATAGAAGAAAATTCAAAGTAACAGATTTGTTTGGATGGTTCTTATTGTTGGAGAAAGGAGAAAATTGATTGATTTGGATTTTGATGCCGTCTCCATGCAATGGTAGAAGAAAACCAATGAAAATAAAGAGGAAATCGGATAAGATAAAAATATAACAATCTAGAAAATTATAAAAAATCAAATATTTTAAAAGGAAGATGGGTATGGGGCTGGGGATATCATCACCGAAGAAGAAAGAGTTAAGGCTATGTTTGGTTTGAAGGAAAAAGTAGGGAAAGATAGAGAAACCTTTACAAATCTTGTATAGGTTTCTTTGCCTTTCCCTACTTTTTCCTTCAAACCAAACACAGCCTAAAAGAGGGTGTTGTGTCAAGAACTTTGACAGTGAAGGAAGAACAAAAGAGAAATTAGGGATTTAAAAGGGTGAATGTAATTTTAGGGGGAAATTACCATAGTAACCCTCATTTCTCTAGAACATGTTCTCAAGTTCTTGTTCTAGAACAAGTTGTTCCTCTTTATTTTTCGTAGCAAACACGTTTCTATTCTATTCTATTCTGCAGTAACATCTGGGGTGCCAAATGAGGCCTTCTTTTTTCTTTTGGGGTCAAGTTGAACAATAGTAGGGTATAAGGAAATATGGTTTGAGAAGGTTTGAGTCTATTACATATTTTTTAAAGATTTTGGGAGTTGAAGGAGAGTTAGAGCACAACCCTTTTACATTTCAATTCAAGTTTTAGGGGGGCAAGGACCCACTTTATTACATTTTGACCCAAACTCCCATTAGTAACCCTATGGCTCAGTTTGGAAAGAACACAAATACAAATACACAAATGCGTAGAGTGTAAAACCTTGTATTTTGCATTATTTTTATATACATTTATACTGTACAATTTGCATTTATACTCTTTCCAAACTGAGCCTATATTAATAATGATTTGACAAAAAGTTTGGCACCCCTGATCTTAACCAACATGGACACATTTCTTAAGAACCTTTTCTCAACTTTTTGTTTCTTTCTTATTGTTTATTGAACCAAATACAGCCTTAAGGAGGTTTCCATGGAAAATTAAAAATAAATAAATAAAGCATCTTTTATGTGCTTTGTAAATCTCAAGTTTGTAGTTTTGGGACCACAAACCTTTTAGTTTTGGAAAGTTAAACACCATTGTTTTCTTGTAGCTGCTTCAAGAAGACTATCGAAGGCCACTTATATGTTGGGTAAGTGTCTTGTTGTTGTGATATTTCTAATAGGAAAAATGTATAATGCCAACAAGATATAATACCGAAAAGATTTTGACCAATCAATACAAGCTTGGATCTCCTGCAAGCAAGGGCTCTACTCATATGGCATGTAGTTGTACATTTGGAATATCCCAATGTACATGTTTATTAAATTTATGGGGAGAAATGCCCAATGTACGGTTTGATTTCCACGCTTTTAGATTGTATGCAGAGGTTTTGCTTGGAAGGAATTTTGTCACAATTAAAACCCCATGTGAAGTCCGATGAAAACCCGCCTGAGTCATTACCACTTTTATGACGTGGAGTGATTGGTTATAAGTGATGCTATCTAATCCAAGGTGTGTCGAACTGAACACTTAGCAGATAATCCTATCAATTGGGTGAAGCTAAGGTGGAAAGACGAGATCGTGCACTGAGGACATCTATAAACATTAAAGAGTCAGAGGCCCAAGGTTAAGGTCCCCGAGAAGGCACTCCAACGCTCAAGTCAGTAATGAGGTGATGGAATTGGTCAGGCCAAGCTGTAGAGGACAAGTTGGGCCGAGCCAAGGAGGACAGTAAAAGAGCAAGAGATTCTAGAGGATTCAAAGAGTTGAAGGTCCTTTAGTGTTCAAGTCGTACCCGAACACACTCCTTGCAGGGTTATTGGGATGAAGCTACCCATTGAGGTTTTCAGGAAGCTCCATCTTCCCCAATGAGAGCACTTATCTTTGGGAGGCGATGTTTATCCTTATCCATATAAGACTCTACTTATCTCTAAGGTTTTTGGTGACAGTAATTATCCACACTCGTAGGTGAGCAGTGCACTGACGTAGGCTGTGGGCATCAACCACGGAGGCGCCCACATGGCAGCTTCAGCCAATTAGGGTACCACCCAAATAATAAGCTTTTCCAGTATCATGTCATTTCAGAATTATAGTGGAACCCTTTGTAATATATCGCTCTTGTTTTCTCTCAGTTTCAGGCTGGATTGAGATGGTTACAAAGTGTCATTTACATCTAGGTTGTAGGGCAAGACATGCTACATCCTCTCCTCTAAGTTTCTTCCTACTTCTGATACAAGTTAAGGGCTGCATTTGGCATTCCTTATTTAAAGAAATTATCTCCTTTTTGTAGTTAAAATATCCTTATAAACACTGAGTTTTTAGGTTGCATTTGACATTTCTTATTTAAAGGAATTATCTCCTTTTTGTAGTTAAAATTTCCTTATAAACACTGAGTTTTTAGGCTGCACTTGACATTCCTTATTTGTTAAGGACTTATCTACCGTTTGCAATTAAAAACTCAATGTTCATAGGAGTATTTTAACTGTTAAGTCCTTAAAATAAGGAATGCCAAATGCAGCCTAAATTAATAAAGTTTAAAGTGGCTGCTCCTCCACCTAAAGTAAACTTAGGGGTTAGAAGAAATACCTCCATTTAATTGAAAGAAAATGCTCTTGCTGAGATGGACATGATGTTGCCATTTCTTATTATTTTTTGGGGTAAAAGAATTAAACCTCCCCTCATATTTGTTCTAAATACTAGAACCTCCCCTTTAATTTTTGAAAGGACTTAAACCTCCCTTAGAAGAATAACACACTGTTACATCTAATAAAATCAATAAAAAGACTCCCCTACCCTTAAATATTCTTTAAATTTTCAAAACATATTAAAAGGTCTGATCTAAGATTCAAAAATTTTCATACAATTAATTAATAATTAGAACAATTTTGTTCTCACCGTTCACCTTTGGTTTGTGCTCAAATCCTTTCCCCATGGATATTCAATATTAAATCTCTACATTAGCAAAAAGGGAAAAACAAAGGGAGCCATGATTTACACAGCGAAAAATAACTTCATCCAACCTGCAAAAACTTGTATCTGTTTATTCTAGGAAGAAGTGCTTTGTCCTCAAAAATTTGGCAGGGCTTCTTCAATTCTCATCAACAATTAGTGGCATCTTCACGGCATTATTATGAATGAATGCTGCTCAAGACGTATTGAACATTTTCTTGATGGGGGTTTGTCTATGCAGTCATGGCCCGAACCTCCATTTGGTGAGGAAGAAAGAGGGCTTGGAGAGAAAATTATAAAGTGAGAGAGATAGAGAAACCAACTGAATCGTTAAGAGGTATTTTGTTCAGGGGCAGAATTGGGTTTTTTGAAAAAATTGATATGCACATGATGTTTACATGTTAACGGATCATGGCAGAAGCTTACGGACCGGAGGGGGAATGTCTGTCTAATAACATCATCCAACAGGAGAGGTTTAAGGAGTCCGGATCTCCTGCCCACGTTTTCCCACATAACATTACAGTCACACATGAAAAATATCTCATCCTCCTGCATAGTATTATGCAGGGGGAGATGTTCCTAATTCACAGGGGTAATATGTTGTGAGTAGACATAGACAGAGTTCTCGTGGGCAGGAGATTCCTGTGTCAGGTTTAAGTCCCTTTTAAAAATGAAGGGGAGGTTCTAGTATTTATGAGAAAATGCAGGGGAGGTTTAAATCTTTTACCCTATTTTTTAGTAATTTTTACCATCTCTTTGTGGTTCAATCAACAAATTAGATCCATTCAATTGGAATCTAATATTTTATGCATTGATGTTCATATGCCTGCATCGGTATTTTATCATACCTATTAATAAAATAACCATAATCCCATGTTAAAAGGTGGCCCATATCAAATTACAAGAGAAATTTAAACATAAGAAAGAAATATAGTCGATTGTTTCTGGTCTGGCCTGAAAGGGCCCAATCTAACCAGTTCACAATTTTCTAAGCTTGAAGGGTGTTCTATAGTGTGGGTGAGAAGTTGGGTGGTGTGGATTAGAGGTGGTCACAAGCCGAGTTCTTCATGAACTATTCGAGTTTGGCTCGGTTTCAACCGAGCTTCAAGCCCAATTTATAGGCTCGATTAATAAACAAGCTGAGCTCGACCCTAATAGAACTCGGCTCGTGAGCCAAGCTCGAATATATATATATATATATAATAAAACTATAGAAAATAATATATATAATAAAAATATTATAATTTTAATTTTTAAGTATTAAATAAAAAATATCTTTATATATAATTTTTTATTTTTATAAAACATTTTTTCTCAAATCGAGTTTGAGCTGAGCTGAGCTCGAGCTTACGAGTTTTTGACTCGAGCCGAGCTTGAGCTCAAGATTCTAGCTCGAACCGAGCTCAAGCTCGAGCTCGAGTCTTGTATTACCATAGCGAGTCGAGTTCAAGCCTCATACTATTTGGCTTAGCTTGACTCGAATCCACCCCTAGTGTGGACTCATCCATACAAAAGTGATGTAGTATGCATGAGTCTACACCATGCCACAGCTTGGAGTTGTTCTGTAGTGTGGACAAATTATGAAGATTGAACCACCAAGCCTATGGAGGGTTCTGTAGGGTTTGCTGTGGTTCAATCCACACTTTGTATTTTGATTCCATTTATTAGAAATATAACAAGTGAGATGATAGGTTGATCTAGTATAAAAGTTATAATATTTTATAAATAAGATAAATAGTGGAAAATAATATAAATTATTTATAATTAAAATAAAACATGAAGGTGCATTTATTAATAAAAATAAAAATATAAAAATATTAGTTATAAAATTAATTAATAAAAATAGTGAAATTGAAGCAAATTTATCTAACAATAACTAATAAAAACTAATGTATACAAATTTTATAAAAATTTAATACAAATATTTTAATAAGCTTAAGAATTAATAAAAATGTTACATTTTAAATTAATTTTTAACTTTGAAATTATTTTAAAACAATAATAATTATTAAAAATGCAATAAGAGAAACCTGAGTTGTAATGTGTAACACTAAATCAATTTTTGTTATTAAAAATGAGTCGTCTACACCTTGGCGTAGACTAATCCACGAGAAATATCCATAAAAGAACCCTCCACAGACCCGATGAACGGCTTGTGACTTGTGAGGTGTGGTCAATTTCTAAGTGCGCCATCCACGCCGATTTTGGCATAACCAAACACCGCCTGAGCCTCTATGGGTATAGGTGCTATATGGGAATTGAATGGTATAACATGCAAATATGTGAGATGTTCCCAATGTAAAATTGTAGTGTCTTGTGTGTTGGTGGATAGGATTTTTGTGGGTAAGAGATAGGAATGGCAATGGGGCGGCGAGTTCGGGGTGGAGATCATATTCCCTGTCCCCGACCCTGATTATGAAATTAACCTCCACCCCCGTCTTCAATCCCCACTGGGGATAAAATTTGTCTTCCATCCTTGATCCCTGACAGGGGATGGGTTCCCCGCAAGGACCCAAATCCCCAAATTTTTTAAATAACAGTATTTTTTTGAAAAATAAATAAAATTTTAAATTATAAATAATTTTTTAAATATGTTTTGAAATATATATATTATATATAATCGGGATCAGGGCGGGGCGGGGACCTCAATCCCCATCTTCGACCCCAACCCTGATCGGGGATTCTTATTAATCCTTGTTCATTTCCCTACTCCGCCAAAACAACCCACATCCCTGATCCCATCTGGTCGGGGAAGTCAGATCCCGGTCAAGGATGAAAAAAATTGTCATCCCTAATAAGAAATCCAAACACGCTATCTAGATATACTGTCAAAATGATTTTCGTTTGCATTTCAAAATAGAATAATGTGATGGCTTCACTGTTAGCACGCATGAAGATAACCTAATTAAATTCTGCCTTAGTGTTTTAGAGGCATTCACATATGTATCCCACATGCATATCTCAGCTGCGAATAGCATCTCCCTTGTCGTTGTCATTGGGAGATTTTTCCAATACGCCGTCGGGATGTACTGTGAAGTGTTTGTGGGGCACCCTCTTAGAGCCTTTGGTAAAATCATTAATAAGTTAATGGTATGTTTGCCCTAAGATGAATTGACATTTTCTTTACCTTAAAAAAAAAAAAGTGAACTGACTTTTTCACTTTGACTTTATTTCTGTCTTGCATTTGAGAGGACAATTAACGGTTAACCTCTAAAAGGGTCATTTATAAAACATCCCCAATAGTTTACAATTAATTTATTTAATCAATCTTTCATTAAAATGAAAATAGAAAATGACAGTTTTAATTATAACATCCATTCAAATAAATTTAATAAAAAACTAAAAACAAAAATTACATTTTTGCCCTTAATAAAACAGAGGCAACTACTCTATTATTTCTATTCGATTAATTTTGTTTTCTATACAAAAACTCAAAAAAGTGTTAAAAGTATTTTTGAAATAAACAATCATGAATCCATACCCTAATAAAATCCCTTATAGGATAGGTTTAAGCAAATCTGTGAAACTATAAGAAGTATTCTAATAAATGACTCCCTCTAAAATGGAATCATTAATTCGAGAAATTAAGGCTTATGCAGGAAGATGGAAATGAAGTCATTTCAGGATTTCAAGAAATGAACACATTCCATTTTCTCCTTTTTTCTTCCAATCCTTTTTTGTGAACAGATAGAAATGACTCCATCAGCGTGATACAATATGAGGTTTAAATTAGACTAAAACTGGAAAAAAAATCGAATTATTTTTATCACTTGGCATCCAAATTTGTTCTAATTTGTAGATCCAATTGCAATGGCAAAGATGCTTTCGACAAGCATATGAAACATGAGCCAAAAACCAAGATGATGCGAGTCGGTATCTCTAGATGACAAAAAAATTCCCTTCCAACACGATCCAACTTGATCCATGTCCACCTATCACATATGCATGGATCTCAATCTTGTGGTGGGTCTCACAAATGTTGGGACAGATTTTTGTTAGCAGGAGATCTGGACTTAATTGATATTTCTTCCATTTTTTTCTTGTGCTTCCAATGGATAGGGATCCATTACAAACAAAATGCTTTTACTACTGTCCTAACTCCTAACAGACCACTGCATCCGCATATTGAGAACATCTCCTTAATCATTGCCATTCATTGGGAGATGTTCCAGATGTATGGCTGCAATGACTGGTTTAGATGCTTTTTAGTGCCATATGTTGGTAGCTGATTCGAACCTTGTTCCAACTAGTGTACGTAAAGCGCCTTTTTTTCCTGTGTGATGTGAAAAAGGATCTTTTGGAATCAACTGTTTTGTTGGGTTTAGTTCAATGTAGTGGAATATGGCTGTTTCTTTCAATCTATAAAACAGAATTACTAAAATGTCCTTCAGGTTGTGTTGAAATCAAGCATATAATAATATAAAATATAGAAATATGATTAATTAAATGAAAATTTGACCAAGAAAAAAAATGACTAAATAGAGGTGGGGGGCAGGAAACTTAGCCCCTTTGGGTGGCTTGGGGTCACAACTCACAAGGTGAGGTTGGAAGTGCTAAACCATTCTTTCTTTTAAACTGTTTTTATTTAATTTTTAAGATACAAAAGAGGAATTATTTTAGATGGTTTTCTTGGTAACATACCCATCTAGTGTGAAATCCAATATAAAAGCAAAAATCCACAACTGAGGCTGTGTCAAGCAAGCAGTACTGCTTTTCTCATTTTCTGAAATAAACTTCTGCAATAATATTACTCTATTTGTATATGCTTTCTATCTTCCTTTTCAATTAAGTAATTCCCACATTTTCTTCCTTTCTTTTTCTTCTTCTGGGTTCAATATTAAGGTGATGTTTGGCAGTATTTAAAAATAAGTGTTTATTTGGACGGGGTCCACACTATTAAGCATTTATTAGTGTTTGAAAAATAAGTCTGAAATAAGTGTTTATTTTAAAAATAAGGGCTTGTTTTTTAAGTCCAAATTTTCAGCTTTTTTTAAGTGCTCATTCAATAATCACTTATTCAATTTTTTCTTCAATGATTGTCTCCTGTAAATTTTTAGAATACCAATTATAACCCTTTTACAAAAACAATTTTACAAATGCACTTTTAATAAAAGTAATTTCATGAAAATTACTTTTACGAAAGTATAGTATTTTTATAAAAGCACTTTTATGAAAGCATATTTATAAAAGTATTTTTAAGAAAACACTTTTATGAAAGCATATTAATAAAAAAAATAACTTTTATAAAAGCACTTTTATCAAAATACTTTTACAAAAGCATTTTTATCAAAGTTTTTTTATGAAATCACTTTTATAAAAACACTTTTATAAAAGTACTTTTATCGAAATACTTTTATAAAAGCACTTCTATCAAAGTACTTTATTTATTCAATTTGGATTGGATGTTTTAAAAATTTGAAAGAACATGAAGGACAAAAGTCACAATTACTTATTTCGGTGCTTATTGGAAAAAAAGACCACCAAACACCCAATATAAAATAAGTGCTTAATAAGCACTTGAAAAAATAGGATACCAAATGTAAATAAGTACTTATTCAAATAAGCATTTATTTTTAAACACTTATTTTTAACATAAACACTCTCAAACATAGCCCAAGTTAGAAAACAAACCAATTTAATTTGTGGCAAAAGAAACTCCAAAGATGAGGTCTGTAATCTAGAATGTAATTATACGCCTCCCAAGACTCTGGGACCATCATAGGTGATGGGTCTTAAACTAATGTGAATGTGAAAGGACGAGTATCTATCTATCTTTTAAGTTGTAAGTTGCTTAATCACTACGACACCCTCGCTATCGTCGTATATATGACTCCGAATCTTCACTGCCCACTTCTACCCACATATATGTATATTTATACAAAATCATAATATATATATATATATATATATAATTTTAGATGCACAGAACTTATTCGGGTGAAAGTGACCAAACGTTCCTCTGTCAATATCCTTTTGTCTTTGCATCCAACTTATCAACATTATACCCATGAGAAAGAGATTGTATTTTGAATTTCCTTCGCTCTGTTGCGTATTGAAGCCAACATGATATTACTTAGTAATATAGGTTTGGGCCTTATTTTTTGAATGATTTGATATTTAATGACGTAAGGAATTCACAGATAGAATTCAAATCAATATATTTACATAACCTTATTAAGATAGCATTTGGGTGGTGATGAGGGTTGATTTGGCCCTCTACTGAAAATATAACACCTGGCACCTCATGCCAATTAAGTGTAGCTTCTTAATAACTAGGTACCTTGCCATTTAGGGACAGCTCGGCATTTACAGGCAGCCTGGCGTCTTACGAAGAGCACGGCACTTAGGGGCAGCTTGGCATAGGTAGCTCGCCACTTAGGGGCAACTTGGCGTATCACAAGAAGATTTCCTACCTGACAACTGTACCTGCCAGATCTAGAGACTACACCCACGTCTTTGGTCAGGCGGCATCGTGCCTGCCAACTCTGACAACGCCTCATGTCTGACAGGGCCGTACCCTGCAACGGTTACTTGCGCCCACCAGCTCAGTCCTAGCAAGTAACGGATGCGGTAGAGAGTCAGAGGTGGTTACGCTAGATCTGTCAGAACACCGCTATATAAGAGCCCCGACCCCCCAGAGGGGAGGGGAGGGAAGAAAAAAGGGAGGTAATTCCTGATCTCTAGCTCTCTCATTTCTCTAATATCATCTCCAAGCTCTCTGCAATCAGAGTGTTAACTTAAGCATCGGAGAGTCCCCGCCGAGTAAATACCCTCGGGTCCCCTGATTCAGTTCTTGCAGGTCCCTCAGTTCCCGTCGCCTACAAAGAGGAGGAAAAGATGGAGTTCTCGCAGGTCCCTCAGCTCTCACTGCCTACAAAGGAGAGAAGATCACCTCATTAAGACGGCAGTCGAGTTGCGCTACACTAGGGAGCTCCACCATTCTCTGAGTCATAGGCTGCCTAGGAGCAGGTCAAATGACGAGTCCACCAAGGTAGCTCGCCATCAGGGAGCTCGGCATAGCTCTCCCCTAGGCAGTTCACCATCAGGGAGCTCGGCATAGCTCTCCCCCAGGCAGTTCGCCATCAGAGAGCTCGGCATAGCTCTCCCCCAGGCAATTTGCCATTAGGGAGCTCGGCATAGCTCTCCCCCAAGCAATTCGCCATCAGGGAGCTCGGCATAGCTCTCCCCCAGGCAGTTCGCCATCAGGGGGCTCGGCATAGCTCTCCCCCAGGCAGTTCGCCATCGGGAAGCTCGACATAGCTCTCCCGCAAACAGTTCACCACCAGGGAGCTCCACCATCCTCTCCTGGGAGCAGGTCAAATGACGAGGTACTTAGCAAAAAATAAAAAAAAAATTGGTACGTGACCAGGACCGGTTACATCAATCTGCGCCGTCTGTGGGAACACGCGACAAAAAGCTAAGTTCTCATCCTACAAAAGATAAGCTCTCATCCTACAAAGGCTAAGTTCTCATCCTACAAAAAGCTAAGTCCTCTCCTCCCAAAAAGCTAAGTCCTCACTTTTTAGAAACTGAAGCTCTCGCTTTATAGTTTCCATTTTGTATGAACTCAAAGACTATGTAGGGAGCTAACAGGCTAAGTAGCTCTACCAACTTTACTTTCAATTCAGATAAAACCTCGTCAGTCCTCTTTGTGAGGTCCCCCTACAAAGATGAGCTCTTCGTCGCTTCCACGGGAGTTGGCGGCCAACAGACTGCACGGGCGCCCTTACTGGTCGAGCCGTTCAAGGCTCCCGTGTGAGCTGGCAACCTAAAGTTAGTTGTACTGCCCCCGAAGGTCGAGCTCCTAGTAGCTTCTTGTACGAGTAGGTGACCGGCATTACGAGGCTGACGCAGCACAATGATAGCTCTAAGGCACCTCACAGGTAGCTCGACACCCGGTCAGCTCGACACCTCACAATTAGCTCGGCACCTGGTCAGCTCGGCACCTGGTCAACTCGACACCTCACAGGTAGTTCGGCACCCGGTCAGCCCGACACCTCACAGGTAGCTCGCCACCTGGTCAGCTCGGCACCCCATAGGCAGCTCGCCACCTAGTCAGCCCGACACAACATAAATCCCAGTTGCCTCTTTGGCACGAGCAAAATCAAGAAGAGTGAACTACGAGTCGCTCCCAAAGCCTACGGGCCACATTACTGCTTAAGACCCAGTCGCTTCTTCAGCATGGGAAAAATCAGCAAAAGTGGACTATAAGTTGCCCCCAGAGCCTAAGGGCTACAGTACTGAACAGGCGGAGACCTCCTCACCTTACAGGCAGCTCGCCACTTACAGGTAGCTCCTAGAGCCTAAGAAATTGGATCAGCGCTTACTAGCTCATCGACTTACGGGCCAAAAGGAGAAATCTATTCCCTTCGCCAAGTTACTCTCAGCTCGGGAGTGGGGGGCAAATGATGAGGGCGGATTTGGCCCTCTAGTGAAAATATGACACCTGGCACCTCATGCCAACTAAGTGTAGTCTCTTAACAACTAGGTAGCTCGCCACTTAGGGGAAGATCGGCACTTACAAGCAGCATGGCATCTTACAAAGAGCTCACCACTTAGGGGCAGCTCGGCACTTACAGGCAACCTGGTGTCTTACGAAGAGCTCACCACTTAGGGGTAGCTCGACACTTATAGGCAGCCTGGCGTCTTACGAAGAGCTTGGCACTTAGGGGCAGCTCGACGTATTGCAATAAGATTTCCTACCTGACAACTGTACCTGCCAGATCTGGAGACTACACCCACGTCTCTGGCCAGGCGGCGTTGTGCCTGCCAACTTTGACAACGCCTCATGTCTGATAGAGCCGTACCCTGCAACGGTTACCTGCGCCCACCAGCTCAGCCCTGGCAAGTAACGGTTGCGGCAGAGAATCAGAGGTTGTTACGCCAGATCTGTCAGGACACCGCTATATAAGAACCCTGACCCCATAGAGAGGGGGGGGGAGGGAAGAAAAAATGGAGGTAATTCCTGCTCTCTAGCTCTCTCATTTCTCTAATATCATCTTCAAGCTCTCTACAATCAGAGTGCTAACTTAAGCATCGGAGAGTCCCCGCCGGGTAAATACCCCCGGGTCCCCTGATTCAGTTCTCGCAGGTCCCTCAGTTCCCGCCGCCTACAAAGGAAAGAAGATCACCTCATGCAGAGGGCAGTCGGGTTGCGCTACACCAGGGAGCTCCACCATTCTCTGAGTCACAGGCCACCTAGGAGCAGGTCAAATGACGAGTCCACCAAAGTAGCTCGCCATCAGGGAGTTCGACATAGCTCTCCCCCAGGCAGTTCGCCATCAGGGAACTCGGCATAGCTCTCCCCCAAGCAGTTCGCCATCAGGGAGCTCGGCATAGCTCTCCCCTAGGCAGTTCGCCATCAGAGAACTCGGCATAGCTCTCCCCCAGACAGTTCACCACCAGAGAACTCCACTATCCTCTCCTGGGAGCAGGTCAAATGATGAGGTACTTAGCAAAAAATAGAAAAAAAAATTGGTACGTGACCAGGACCGATTACATCAGGTGGAATAGTTAATCCCTGCACTTACTTCATTTTCATAATGTTCCTTCCCCACTTCTTGCTTCTTCTTCTTCTAGCTTTTCAGAGGTTTTAGGCTCTAACAACAGAAAAGGGAAAAGGAAAGGAAGGAATAATCATATATCATACGGAACTCTCATCCATGCAAACGGGATTCGAGATCGTATAAAGTTCACATGTATATATTATATATCACCATTTTCATGTCCGACAAATATCTCTTTAGAGATATAGCTAGCTATTAAAATGAGTACATTTGGGTTATCAAGTTCGAGAATTTAGTTTCTTTTTCAGGGTGTTCCGCTGTGCTCTTCCATTTCACATTTGAGATAATATAATAAGATAGAGAGCTAGCTTTTTGGTAGAGATAGACAGATGCATGCATGGGATATAGGATTTGAAGAAATTTAATGGATGGGTTTTCATTTTTTATATTCTGATTATGAGCAGCCACAAATGACCAGAGCTGGGCTGTAAGGCTGTCGCAATTTGTCAGGATGAAAACGATGCTCTGAATTGAATGGAGTCGTCAAGAGAAAGAGAAAGAGAGAGATAAGTATGGATGAAACAAACATGATAAAAAGCAAAGGCATGAGACATCCAGGCTCCAGCTGATGAGTGATGACCAATGACCAAATAGCCAAATAGGAATGGGCTTTCCTTTTCCTTTTCTAGTAGTAGTATCTAAAAAAGTGCCTTTATTAGTTTCTAGTGTGAAAGCTAAAGAGTACTAAGGGGACCCTCAGCATCAACTCTGGACCTCAGTCAAAGTGGATGATGCTGATTACTAGCTAATTCTTCTAGTATTTTTTAGAATGACTAAAATGCCCTTCAGTTTTTTAATTCAGAGATAAGATAGTCCTAGTCTTCCATCTAATTAACTATACATGGGGCTGGGGCAGTATTAAGTAATGAGTCTCATCTTCTTGGAAACCCTCTTTTTGTATGTAGGGGTATCAACAGGACCCGATTTTGTCCAATCCGATCTAGTCCAATATGAGTCCATTATAAATGAATTATGTCCAGTCCAATCTAATAAATATTTTGGACCAGTCCAATTTAATGTTTAGACCAGTCCAATCTAATAAATATTTTGGTTTTAATTTAGATTGATTCCAATGCAAATCTGGTCTAATATTAAAATCTGTATTCTTATTGATCTTCTATCAATGGAATAGATATGGGTTCAATCCGAACTAGTCTAATATAAATCCATTATGAATGGACCAGATCCAACCAATCCAATAAATACTTTGGACAATCAAATTTGTACTGATCCAATTCAATATGTCTTATCGGTCCGTTCAATCTCAAAACCAGTCCATTGACACCCCTACTTGTATGATAAGAATTAAAACTGTATTAGGTCTAAAAGAAAAGGTAAGGAAAAGAAAGGGAAAGGCAAAAAAAACCATAAATAGAGGATTCCCTTCCTTCTTTCAAACCAAACACAGTCTAAGGGACTGTGATATTTGAACCGGTTGAACTGCGGCCGGGTTGATACCAAACATTGAATCAGATGCCGGCTTGAGGCATGGACTGATTCCCAAAACAAATTGTTGTGTAATGTATGCAAAAAGAGGAACTGTAACTTCACGCCACGCCAACCGCCTACCAGACTTCCATGTTTTGACTTTTGATTCTCTTTTTATTCTTTTATTTTTCTTCCTTCTCTTTTTAAAGGAAAACATAGTCTACCAGAATAATGTGTGGATGACTTGATTCTAATGTTCCCTCTTTTTCTTTTTTTTTTGAATTTATTTTCTGCTAAAATGCAGGTTGGTTTTCAGGCTTGGAAGAGTGAAAACATGGGTTCGAATCTGATTGGGTAAAAATATTCTTGTTGATCCAGCACAAAAAGCCCAAGCCTAAAGCAGAGTAAAATACCAACTGATGGTGGTTCAGTTGCTAGGATCTCTTAGTGTTTTTAACCTGCCGTTGATTCAACTGGTTGAATCATTCGAATTATTACCTGGTCAATATTTTGGGTTCGGTTTTAGTAAAATCTAGAGGATGGTCAAAAACCATTTGACCCAGATGGTTGGACCATTGCCCTTTTGACCTAGTGATTGGGTCATGGGTTACACTCTAAATGTGTATGCAAATTTTGGGAGGCCATAACTTTGCACTCCAATGTTTGATTGAGGTGATTTTTTTTTTATTTTAGATAATTTTTTAAGATCTATGCATCCCGATGAGCTCTCCTTACCCCGCTATTTTTGCCAAAAAAAAACACTCTTTTGGTCTCAAAATGCAATTTCTAATATTTTTTACAAATAAAAAAAATAAAAAGTTGAATTAAAAAACATAAAATAAATATAAAATAATATGTTTATAATATGTAGAACATAATTATATATTATTTATTGATAAAATATGTATTTATACATACCTATACACACATATATATACAAGTATATGCATATACATATCTATGAATTTAGGTATTGCTGGCATGGCAAAGTCCGACCTGGATGGTTGAACTGGTGACCGCGACCCAAAGGAAAAAATAGGATCTCTAACTCGTTGGAGCAGAGACCTAGGATCAAATCCTGCAACCACCAGGGTTTGGGGTTGAGCCAACCTAAGTTGCACCCCTAAATCAATACCAAAAGAAAATAAATGAATACTAGTCGGGACTCATGCAATACACATGTTTTGTTAAACAATATTAGAACAAAAAGAGTCCATAAAATTAAATATAAGTATAAATGAACATGAGTCAAGTTGATTCCAACCTCAAATTCTTGTATCCCACCGTGCACCTTGATAGGCAATAAATCCTAACCCCATCCTCATCTCTTTGTGGAATTAGGATATCCAAATTTGCCCTACCCCCTACCTTTTGGCTTCTGCTTCAATTTTTCTTAATATATTATATATTATAAAATATATTATGCTATTTTGATGAATTGTTGTCATAAAGGTTGAAACTTGACCAGGTTCCTTTTTTGGTAAATTCATCTAAATGTCACAATATTTTTATGTCTTTCAACCGAGGTGGGTTTAGGGTTGGGGCTGGAATGGATAAATATCATCTCCACCCCATCCCTGGTCACCATATTTTTAGGTTTCCCCAAATGTGGTCAACAATTAAAAAGCCTGCTCCAACTGGGGGCAAGGGTGAGTCATAGTTATCTCTAGCTAGGTCTTAGAACTCTCTTGCTAGGGATGGCTATTTCTCCATCCCTGCCAAGTACCCAACTTAAGCAACCTAGGGGTTGGGGATGGGGAATGAATATATATATCAAAATATATTTAAAAATTTCTTCTATTTTAAGTAAATTTATTTTTTAAAAAATATTGTTAATTACAAATTTTTGGTGATTCAGGTCCCTGTGGGAGCCCAACTCCATTAGGGATCGGGGATGGAGGACAAGTTTTAATCCCAGTGAGAATCATCTAGGGTTGGGATGGGGAATATGATCCCCGCCATGTTGCCATTCCTCTCTCTCTCTCCCCTAACAAGCATTGTGAGGAGGATAACTCTTGGAATTTAAATTGTTGGAAGTCAACAATTGGTGGGACTCACTCATAATTGGTTATTTTTCTAATATGGCATAGAACCAAAAATCAAACATTCAAAAGAAAAGGAGAAAAAATGCACAACCTCTCTTATTTGAGTGTGTGTGTGTGTATTTGAATAAGTTTATAGTTGGGAAGTTGGGAACTATGTGATGCATAGGCTTTATTAGGTGAAATTGAAGCAAAAAGAGCCCCCTATGTCCAACGCAAGCATTATTTTTTGGTGATTTAATTATTTAGGATATTTTATTAACTAAATTTTAAACCATTTTGTTTGTAGGTCAGGTCAGGCTTAAGCTATGCTTGAAATATTAGGCCCAATCTTGACCTTCAAATTTGTGATCCTAGGCTTGGGTTAGGATAAAATGATCACCCCTAAGCAAAGTGTGTTTGGTTTATTATCCATTTTTTCAAAAAAAAAAATCAAAAGAAAAGAAAAAAAATAGTTAATAAATTTTAAGCAATTTAGTGGAGATATTGAGAGAGAGAGAGAGAGAGAGAGAGAGAGGGTGAGAGAATTAATGGAATGAGTAATTGGAGGAGAGAGATATAATGTCATCATTAATGATGAAGAGAGATAATCAAAAGTAATTAATGAGAAAGAGAAGAGAATTAATGATGAAATTAAGATGAAAGCTTAAAGATGATGAGGAATTATGTAAAATTAAAAAGGGTAAATTGCTAAAGCCTCCCCTGAAGTTTCAGACCGTTGCTGAAATCTCCCCTGAATTTTCTAATACAGTTGCAAGTAGACCCTCTATGGTAGAATCTTCTACAACAAGCACAAAATGTCCAAAATACACATGCAGTTACTATTGAGGCTGGTTTCTACGAAAAAAGCAATACAAATTTTATGAACAACAAAACCAAAGAAAATTTATTGCAGCTTTACCTTTGAGTGATTGATATGAAGGGAAAATTTCGAAAATAAATCAATTTCAGAAAAGATGTTGGAAGGGTTTGGGGTAGTGATTCATATAAAGAGAAAATATGGAAAATAAACATTTTTGCTAAAAGTAATTGCATGGGTATTTGGGACATTTTCATTCCTTTAAAAAAAAATCTATCAGAAGGGGTTTACTTTGCAACTATGTCAAAATGTTCAGGGGAGGTAATTGCAATTACCAAACTTCAGGGGAAGTTTTAGCAATTTACCCAAGTAAAAAACCAAAAACCAAAAAATGAGAAAAAAAAAGATAGATATAATGCCACATCAGACCATTCCATTTTAATATATACATATAGATATTTAGAGGATGGAAGCCCAATAAGTCAGAATTCAGAAATCAGTTTTAGTCTTTTAGACACAATCTTATTGCATATATTAGAACAATTCGTTTTGAGAATCAGTTCAGGCATCAATCCAAAGGCCTCTGATTCACAGGCTGTTTGTTTAAAAGAAGAGGGAAAATATACATTAGAATCAAAATATTATGTCTGGTTGGTTATGTTTTCCTTTAAAAATAAGAAAAAAATATCAAAACATGGAAGTCTGGTAGGCGGTTGGCGTGGCCTGAAGAATTTCCACCACCATGGACTTAGATCTGAACTAAATCATGAGGGTCTTTAAACAGCCAATTTACTTTTCTTTTCTTTTTTTCTTTTTTTTTTTGAGTTGGGTGGTCTTGACTATCATACTAGAAAACTTATAACCAATCAACCGGTATGATAAAAGATTTTCAAATAAAAAAATGGTATGACACAAATATCTTTTTTTTCTTTATTCTACTAGTAAATATTCATGTGTTTTCACATGTTGCAATTTTTATGATAATGATGATAAATAATACATTTCCAAAATTTAAACAATTTTTTTGGTATTTTTTATACTTTTGTGTGCTTTTTTCTTGTATCATAATGATAATAATAATAATAATAATAATAATAATAATAATAATAATAATAATAATAATAATAATAATAATAATAATAATAATAATAATAATAATGACATCAAGGATTGGCACATTTGACCCAAAAGGTTGAATTGTTGGCTCACCAAACAGGAAAATAACTCCATTATAACATTATTGGGTTGGTTTTAAATTTATATTTTATTTCTATCATCAATAAAAACAATTATTGTTTGTCACACTTACTTTTCTTTAATATGACTAATTAATAAAATATTATAAATATGCTCAAATGTTTGTAATTTATATGTTTTTTGAATTTTTATCTTTTTTTATGATTTTTTATTATTTAATTATGACTTCATGGTTGACACATTTGACTTGAAAGGTTGAATTGTCGATCTATCACCAAACAATAAAAAAATTTCACTTTTGGGTTAATTTTAAATTTTATATTTTATTTCCATTATCGACAAAAAGTTAAAAACAATTCTTGTTTATTGTGTTTAATTTTTAATATGATTAATATAAAATATATATGATTATATATATATATAGACCCTCTAACAAGAAAACAATTTCATTTTTGTTTCAGTTTTAAATTTTATATTTTATTTCCATTGTCAATAAAACAACTATTATTTATCACGGTTATTTTTTCCTTAACATGATTAATATAAAATATTAGATAAGTGCCTAAATGTTTTTTACAAAATTTTTGTCTTATTACATAATTTTTTGTGTGTTTTATCTTTTTTCATTATTATTTAATCATGATATCAAGGATTGACCCACCACTGCAAAAATAATTTTTATTTTTATTGGTTTTAAATTTATATTTTATTCCAACACCAAGAAGAATAATCATTATTTACCACACATACTTTTCTTTAATATGATTAATATTTTTTGGTAGACAATATGATTAATATAAAACATTAGAGATGTGCCTAATTTTTTATATTTTTGTATATTTCTATTTTAAAAGTTTCCTATTTAATTATGACATTATAGATCGGCCCATTTGACTCAAATGTTTGAATTGCTTACTTGTGATGGAAGAATAACTTATATAGATATAATTGATAGAATTTATTAGTGGAAAGAATAACTTAAATATATGATTCAATGAGAAAATGAGTGTTAATACCCTAAATATAAGACTTAGCAGTTGTTTGGCATCAATTTAGTTTCCTCAGAAAATGGCACCACATCAGCACCACATCAAAAATCCATTTTTTGGTAAAACACCAGCTGTTTGGTTAGTCATTTGTCTGAAAAATGTTTTCTTAGACTATGCCTTGGAAACCAAGGATAGGTCTGGTTTGAGTTGGTGTTTTCCCGTTTTCTCTACTGTTGCTGCTAGCAATAATATGCTGACATGGCATTGAAAAATGCCTATGTGGCAGTAACATGCTTATGTAGCACCAATTTTTGATAAAATGCCTCTTAGGAAAGGACATTGATTCCAAACACTACCTGAATGGAGGTAATTCAATAAGGAGAAATGCAATAATTTAAATTGCATTTTGAGGGACCAAATTAAAAAATAAGGGTATTTTAGTCAATAATAGGATTAAATGAATGTTAATGGGAATTAACATTAGTCAAACAAAAGTTTCACACTTTTAACAGTAGAATAGAATGGTCCTTTAAGAGAGAATTATGTTCTCCTTTTATCAAAGACAATGCGTATGGTGTTGAAAAGGAATAGTACACAAAAAAATTTGACTAATCAAAAATCATATGAATTTGGATGAATATCAGTTAGACTGTTAGAGTGGTTACAACCTGGATGTAAGGTTCAAAATATCGATATGCTCGGTACGTCAATAGGGGCATATCGGGCAAATCGATACACATTTTGGTCCTGTTTTTTTTTTTTTTTACGCAACCGGTTCAGGGGGGTCAGTTTAGGTCTCCTCTACCCCCTAAACCAGTCAAACCTCCGATACACCCACTAAAGGGGCATATTGGAGGGGTCCCGGAACAATACGTATCGGTTGATACAGGTTGATACTTTAAACCTTGGTTCAAAATATTATAACATATTGGTGAGACCGGATCTGCTCCTCACACAACACACAGGGTGCTTCACACAAACTTCACAAGCACATCCCTCCATGCATTTGGAATATCTCCCGTATTTATATATTACTAGCAGGGACCCATGCGATGCACGGGATTTATTAAGGGAAAGATAAATAATAGAAAAGGGTCATTTACTAAAACAACCCTTATAGTTTCATGCATTTACTAAAATCTACCATATAGTTAGCATTTTACTAAAACACCACTTATAATTTACAATGGATTTAATCAATATTACATTAGATGATAGTGGAAAATGACAATGTTGACCCTAATGTTCATTTAAATACATTTAATCAAAAGAAAATAAAAATAAAAGTACCTTTTTCACCCTTAATAAGACACGGACAACCACTCTATTAGCTATATTTGGTCAATTTTGTTTTCTATACAAAAAAAAGTGTTAAGCGTATTTTTGAAATAAAAAATCATGGGCCTAATGGTAAAACAAACACTCCTTAATGAAAGGTTGATTAAATAAATAAGTTGTAAAATATATGGGATGTTTTGGTAAAATGAAAACTATAAGGTTGGTTTAAGTAAATATGTAAAACTATAAGGTGTGTAGGAATGGCAACGGGGCGGGGATCATATTCTCCATCCCCGATTCCGATTCTGAAACTAATCCCCATCCCTGATCCCCGACGGAGATGGGTTCCCCGTGGGGACCCGAATCTCCAAAATGTTTTCAGATAATAGTTTTTTAAATAAATAATATAATAATATATTTAATATAAATAACATTTAATATGTGTATATATATATAATCAGGGTCAGGACAGGGTGTGGAGATCTCAATCCTCATCCCCGGCCCCATCAGGTTGGGGAAGTTAGGTCCCCGTCGAGGATGGGGAAAATTGCCATCCCTAAAAGTGTGTTCTAGTAAATGCCCCTAATAGAAACACATAAGAGTATACAATTGTTTTATATTTTCAACCTTTTCAATAATTAATAATTATTCATATTTTATAAACTACTTTTAAAAAAATTTATAATACAAAATTAACAATAATTAATTTCAGTTAGGTTTATTCATCAAACTGATGAAACCGACTAACCCGAGTTGGTCAGTTTTCTAGTATTTTAGGTTGGCTTTGGTTCAAAATTTTCCCAATTCGACCAAATTGGATCAGTTTCACTTTGGCCATTTGTAAACCAACCAAAATCGAACAACCTAACCATGGATATATATTAATATTTTATATTTTAATTATAATTTTTAATATGGAAAAGTGGAAAATTTCTTATATTTCTTAGTCTAAAATGTTTTATATCATAAATCTAATTTTTACATTTATTTTTTAATAATTACATTGTAATTTTTAAAATTAAATTAAATTTTTAAGTTTAAATCTTTTGAACCGACTAACCAAACCAAAAAATCGACCCAAACTGATACAACTTTAGTGGGTCGGTTTTAAAAAAAGGTTAGTCGGTTTCTACAGACTAAGTCCCTAACCTGACCAAGTCAATTTGGTTGGACAAATAGCCTATGACCGAATTGAACCAACTCTTGAACACTCATCATTTCAACTAAATTAATAGTCTCATCTCTAATAAATAACAATAGTTTAATCTCCAATAATTATTGAAAATTTATAGCAAAAACACACAATTATTAAAAATATATTGATAATAAAAAAATACAATGATTATAGAAATTACAAAAATACAATAAGTACTAAAAATATATTAACTTAGTCAATAAATAGTATAATTTCAAATAATAGTTTAATCTCTAATAAATATTAATCAATAACTTATAACAAAAGTATAATAAATACAATAAGTACAATAAATTAAATTAAAAAAATTCAATAATAGTAATTTAATCTCCAATAATTATTGAAAGTCTTTTGTTAAATAACAAAACAAAATAAATTTATACATAATTATTGAAAATACATTTATCACAAAAAATAATAAATAATTACTAAAAAACAATAAATATTAATTTTAGTATATACAATTATATAATAAATACAGATTAAGAGTTTAAAATTATTATTAATAAAAATTATTTTTTTTGAAAGTTATTTTCTCCAATTATAACTTGATATAAGTGAAATTAATTATTTACAATATTATGTAAAAATTTTAAATTATTATTAATTTCAATATTGTGTTATAATTAATTTTCTACTTTTTAGAGATTTTTTAAATTTATTACATAATTTCTTTATTTTAACTATTTAAAATCTAGTTATGTCAAATATTTTGTTATTTAAAATATTAAGTTACTTAGCTACTTAAATAATATGTAAAATATTTAATTTTGTAATTATTAATTATTTATTGAATTTAATTATCAATAAAACCATAATTTATACTATGATTACATAATTTAATTATTAATTTTGTAATATATTGAATTATTATTAATTTCAATATTATGTTATAATTATTTTTCTACTTTGAAGAATTTTTTTTAAATTTATTACATAATTTCGTTATTTTAACTATTTAAAATCTAGTTATGATAAATATTTAGTTATTTGAATATATATTTAAATAATTTATAAAATATTTTAAATATTTTTCATTTGAATTTTATATTTTAAAGCTATTACATAATATTGAATATTTGAAAAAAAAATTTAAATTGATAATCTAAAAAAACAAGATTTAAATTGTTAGTACATAATTTTGTGATATATTTTGTAAAAGCATAAATTTATATTTTGTGTTTTTAATAAATATTTTAAATTTACTATATAATTTTATTAGAATATTTAAATAATTTTTAAAATTTTTTAATCCAAATTTTCTTTAGATAGATATAGATAAAAAGTTGGGGAGAGGATAAATAGGAATTAGAGATAATTTAGGAGAGAAACTCTCTACTAAATTATAAATAATTTTGGAGATAAGAAGGGATTAGAGATAATTTAGAAAATTAATAGGAATTAGAGATAATTTTGGAGAAAGTGGGAGATAGTGGGGGAGGTAGTTTAGGAAAAATTTTAGGAGAAGAGATTATTTAGGTTATTGGGAAAGTGTATCTCATTGGTTGTTTCAAAAGTGACATGGAATTAAAAATATAAAAAATTCAAAAGAAAATAAGAAAAAATGGAGAAAATAGATAAATACCTTCTCTCAAAGGAGAGGATGTTGACAAGGACAGACCAATTTTAATATATATATACTAGTGGGGACCCATGCGATGCATGGGAAATTGCAGTTTTTAGAAATCGACATGTTTTAATTAGGGATGGCAACGGGGCAGGTTCAGGGAGGGATTTTAAGAATCCAAACCCTACCCGCACATGAAAATGTAAAATCCTCCTGAACCTTACCCTTCTCACATTCAAGGGTAGGGCGGGTTGGGTTTAGAACCCACATGTAATTTCCTTTTATTTTTCATACATAAGTAATAAATAAAAAATAACACATATAACAACAATTTTTCCAATTATTTGATTAAGGCATGTAAAAAACACATAAACTATCAATTGTCCTTCATGTAAATTTTAAAATATTACTAAATTCAAGACCTATTACATAAAGTTTATATGCTTTCCAACAATATGCAGGTTAGGGAGGGTTGGGTTTAGCCTAACACATACCCTACCTGTACCCATGCAGGTTGTAGAATCACAAAACCCATCACTGACCCAAAACTTATTCTTAAAGCAAAAAAAACCTGCCCCATCGCCGCCGTCGTGGAGGGTAGGGGCGTGTACCCACCGGGTAGGGTAGAAATTGCCATCCCTAGTTTAAATGTTGCATTCACTTTTCACTATATATCAAAGTATGA
Source organism: Nelumbo nucifera (assembly GCF_055504915.1). Classification (NCBI taxonomy): domain Eukaryota; kingdom Viridiplantae; phylum Streptophyta; class Magnoliopsida; order Proteales; family Nelumbonaceae; genus Nelumbo; species Nelumbo nucifera. The sequence continues at coordinate 31,798,815 of NC_142654.1, forward strand.
ATTGCCATCTCTAATTATCAAAAAAATACTGTAATTATTTAAAGGTAGTTAAATGTAATTATTTAAAAATAACTACTGTTAATTATAAAATAACCCTATGTTTGGTTTTTTTAATATAAAATAATTACTGTTAATTACATATTTTCATATTTTCAGAAACATAGTTACATTGTTTTTGGTTATTTTTTGAAAATACTGTAATTAAAAAAATACTGTATTTATTGAAAATACTGTTAATTAAGTAATACAGTGTTTTTTAAAATAATGTTAATTATTAAAAATTAGAGAAATACTGTAACTATGAAAAATATTGTAATTATTAAGTTACTGTTAATTAATAAATATTGTAATTATTTAAATGTAATATTCTGATAATTACTGTTAATTCATAATTACTGTTAAATATACAAAATACTTACTGTTAATTACAGTTTATTTTTGTTACTTTGTTTTGTTTTTTTTTTAGAAAATACTGTTATTTAATAAATACATTTTTATTAAATTATTGTTAGTTAATAAATACATTATTTTAAATAAATATTGTAAGCCCCAAAACCCATTCTTAAAGCAAAAAACTGTCCCATCGCTGCCACCGGAGAGGGTAGGGGTGGGTTCCCACCGGGTATTGGTAGAAATTGCCATCCCAAGTTTAAATGTTGCAATCACTTGTCACTATATCAAAGTATGAGTTGCCATCCCTAATTATTAAAAATATTGTAATTATTGAAATGTAGTTAAATGTAATTTTTTAAAAATAATCAAAGTTAATAATAAAATAACCATATGTTAAATTTTTAATAAAATATTATTTACTGTTAATTACATATTTTCATATTTTCAAAAACATAGTTACATAGTTCTTGGTTATTATTTTGAAAATACTGTTATTTAATAAATACATTATTTTTAAATAAATAATGTAATTAACAAAATATTGTATTTATTGAAAATACTGTTAATTAATTTAATACTGTAATTAATGTTGTTAATTAAGAAATACTGTATTTTTTAAAATAATGATAATTATTGAAATTAGAAAAATACTGTAATTATGAAAAAATATTGTAATTATTAAATTACTGTTAATTAATAAATACATTATATTTAATTAAATAGTGTAAATTAAATACTGTATTCAATATTGTTGAATGTTGATTAATAGATACAGTATTTTTTAGAATAATGTTAATTATTAAAAATTACGAAAATACTGTTAAAAATATTGTAATTATTAAATTACTGTTAATTAATAAATACATTATATTTAATTAAATAGTGTAAATTAAATACTGTATTCAATATTGTTGAATGTTGATTAATAGATACAGTATTTTTTAGAATAATGCTAATTATTAAAAATTACGAAAATACTGTTAATTACAGTTTATTTTTGTTTGTTTTTTTTTCAAAATACTGTTATTTAATAAATACATTTTATTAAATTACTGTTAATTAATAAATACAATATTTTTAATAATTACTGCAATTATTAATACTTGTAGTTAATAAGTACTGTATGTATTAAAATACTCAAATTATTTAAATGTCATTATATGTAATTTTTAAAAAATAATTACTGTTAGATTTCTGTTAATTACAGTTGATTTTTCTAATTTTGAAAATACTGTCATTTAATAAATACATTATTTTTAAATAAATACTGTATACTGTATTTATTAAATTACTGTAATTATTTAAATGTCATAAATATATTTTTGAAAAAATAATTACTGTTAATTTTCTGATAATTACTGTTAATAAATAAATAAATTCTGTAATTATGAAAAATACTATTAAATGTAATTTAGTTACAGCTTAAAAATAAATACTGTGAATTATATTACTGTTCATTAATAATTAGCGTTATTTATTGTTAAATGTATTTAAATGTAATTTTCTGGTAATTATAATTTATAGATTAACTTATAATTACTGTTAATTACTGCTAATTAAAATATATTATTTTTTAAAAAATAATGTATTTATTATTTACTATTAATTGCTGTTAAATGTAATTATGGTGAATTATTGTGAATTAATACTGTAATTATTAAAACAGATGAAAAATAATTATTTAGTTACTGTTAAGAGTTTAAAATTATATAATAAATATAGATTAAGAGGTTAAAATTATTATTAAAAAATATTAATGTTTTTGAAAGTTATTTTCTTCAATTATTACTTGATATAAGTGAAATTAGTTATTTACAATATTATGTAAAAATATTAAATTGCTATGTTATAATTACTTTTCTATTTTTCAGATTTTTTTAAATTTATTACCTAATTTCTTTATTTTAACTATTTGAAATCTAGTTATGTTAAATATTTTGTTATTTAAATAGTTAAATAATATGTAAAATATTTAAATTTAAAAATATTTCTTATGTATTGAATTTAATTATCCATAAAATCATAATTTATACTATTATTACATAATTTCATATTAATTTTGTAATATATTAAATTATTTTTTAATTTCAATATTATGTTATAATTATTTTTCTACTTTGAAGAAATTCTTCAAATTTATTACATAATTCTGTTATTTTAAATTTTTAAAATCTAGTTATGATAAATATTTAAATATTCTATAAAATATTTAAATTTTTTTATTTGAATTTTAGTTATTTAAAGCTTTTACATATTATTAAATATTTGAAAAACATTTAAATTGATAGTCCAAAAAAACATAATTTAAATTTTTAGTACATAATTTCGTGATTATTTTGTAAAAAATATAAAATTATTTTTTGTGTTTTTAGTAAATATTTTAAAGTTATTTTATTAGAATATTTAAATAATTCTTAATTTTTTGAATCCAAACTTTCTTTAGATAGATATAGATAAAAAGTAGGGGAGAGGATAAATAGGAATTAGAGATAATTATGAAGATAAATAGGAATTAGAAATAATTTTGGAGAAAGTAGGGGAGGTAGTTTAGGTGAAATTTTAGGAGAAGAGATTATTTAGGTTATGGAAAAGTGCATCTCATTGGTTGTTTAATGTAATCAAGATAAACAATGATTATTGTTTTATATTTTTAAAACAAAAAAATAAGAAAAAATACAAAAATAGAGAAAATAGATAAATAGCTTCTCTCAAAGGAGAGCTATGCTGACATGGCAGGACCGATTTTAATATATATATATATATATATATATATATATATTATACATGGGAAATATTCTCAATGCATGGTAAGATGTGCCTGTGAGGTCAATGTGAGGCGCCTTGTGTAAGGAGCAGATCCCATTCCCATATTGGTATGCATTGTATAATATGTATCATTTTTAGGGTCCAACAACGGTCCCAACAGGCATTGCAGCTGTGCATTGGGAACATTTTGTTACTAAGGATAAGAGAGATGTTTCATACACCTCTCCAAAGATTGTTGGGACCTAATCCGAACTCCAAAATATACTTCTATAAACAACGGTCCCAACGGGCTTGATCCGATAGTTTGAACCTTGCTTTGATGAATACTGATTGATTGGAATTTTAATTATAAGGTGCCGTACCTTAATGGTTATTGCTATTCTCATTTATCTAGTGTTGCAAACCTATAGGGTACAATTCAAATAGAGATATTTCTAAATCGGATCTAATAAAAATATAGTTGATCCCAATTGGATCCAATATCCAATGGATATTTGAATTCCATTGGATTAAATATCAGTAAATTCATACAAAAGTAGCATAAACTTATAAAATTAAATATAAAAATAAATATTATAAATAAAAAATAAATTTCTCTAAATTCCAAATCCACCTTAATTCTAAAGACTTTTAATAGTCAAGCACGCACGCACGCACATCAAATCAGATTGGTTCATGTTAACAAAATTGATTTGATCTAATTATAATTTAATGGGCAAACGAATCTAACTTAGACAAATTGGATTCGAATTAAAATCAGAATAAATCCGATCCATTAACAGCCCTACACTCCTCTATTTCGACCGTTTTCTACTCCCTTTCTAACAAGGTCAAGTGGTCAACCGCTGAAGCCTCAGCTTAATATTGGACGGTGCTTTAGTGTGTATATGGGAGGGCTTTCATATGCAGTGACTTCTTGCACTACATGAGTTGATGAAAAGCTTAATTGGAAATATCAAAGACGTTAAGTGATGTTTGATTAAAAGAACTGGCAAGCTGAAAAGACTTACATGAGCCAAATAAATCGACTTTCTGCCCAAGCTATCTTAAATATCTTCTCCAAAATCAGTTTAGTCAATTCCCATTTAATCAATGTAGAAACCCTCACAAACGGTACTTGATGTTACTAGTCACAATCTTGAGGTGTTGTTTTCTAACTTACCCATCATAAAAAAGTAGCAAGGACAATTCTTCATGGTTAAGAATGAGATGTGGCCACTAGTAGGGATGGCAATTTCTACTCTATCGGAGGGTACCCACCCTTTTCTCGATGGGGCAGGTTTTTCGAGATTTTACAATTGTAGGGGTACATGTAGGGTATGATATTAGGCTAAATCCGACCTGCATATTGTTGGAATTAAAGCATATAATTTTTATGTATTAGGTGTTAAATTTAATAATATTTTCTTTGCGGATAAAGTTTCTTTTTCTATTATCAATTCAAATTTAATAATATTTTGAATTTTATGTAAAAGAGAATTGATTATTTATGTGCTTTTTATATGCATTAATCAAATAATTGAAAATTTAATTATTTATTTATATTATTTTACTTATTTATTGCTTATATATAACAAGAAATAATAGAAAATTAGATGCATGTTCTAAATCCAATTTGCCCCTACCCTTTAATCTGGGGAGGGTTTTGCACTTTTATATGCGGAGAAGGTTTGGATTCTCAAAATCCAACCCGCTATGTGTTGGAAGGTTTAGGGAGGTGGGTAGGAGGTAGAATTTACAAAACCCTTCCCAAACCTGTTCCATTGTCATCCTTAGATGCGGGGTCAAGCCCATGCAATTGAAGACTAACACAATGGTTTGTGACATATGGGTCACAAGTAATACTTAAGGCTGTGTTTAGTTGCAGTGCAAATTTATTTTCACTAGTATAAATACATGGGGTGCAAATGTAAAAAATGCAAATTCTTGTTTAATTTTATTTTATTCTTCTTCATGTCTTAATTTACTTAATTTGTACTGTAATCAAACAAAATAATTTAAAATTTAAAACAAAAATAGGTTAGAAATTACCCTCAAATCATTTGCACTATCATGAATCAATACAATTTTTTTTTTGCATTGCAACCAAACACAGCCTAAATGATTAATCATCAATTAATGTATCGATTAATAAATTAATTAGGGTTTAATTAAAAGTTAGGTTTCAAAGAAAATGAACAAGAGAGAGAGAGACTAGTTGGTCAAAGAAGGAAGAGAAGGGGGTCAAGACAATTTGGACGGTGGTGGGTTAATGGACAAAAGAAAGATTAGTTGGAGTGGTCACTACACAGATCAAATATCACATATTCACATGGGCTGCGGTGGAGAGTGGATAAGGGAGCGGGGGGGATTCCCAAACTGACATTCTTACGGACTGCCATGCACGGAAAGGTTCTCTAAAATTATTGCTATTTATCCATCAATTTTATAATTTATTGTTCTTAAATTTTATTATTGCAAAACATGAGAAAACCATAGTTTTGGAAAACCATTGGATAAAACTTTCTTGAAAAGCTCTCTTTTTTTTTTTTTTTTTTTTGCTTTTAACAGATTTTATTATTGTCACTCATCTTAATACTATTCAAACCTAAAGATGTTTAAGTTTAAAATTTTGATGAAATCCACTTATTAGTGCTGGTATGATTATATATCAAAATAAGGGCTCTTAAAAATATAATTTCAATTGTAATTTGACCAATTATATATATATATATATATATTATAAATCAATTATACATCTTCTGAGGAAATATCATTCAATAATTTGACATATTATATTCTATTTCTTTTGTTATGAAGTAATGCCCTTATATTTTGCAATCATGTGGAATACCATTTTCAAGAATTAATTATGTCTTGCTCGTTTAATTAAACTGATTAATAACAAGAACAATGGAGTTCAAGGAGACACCCAAAGCACCCTTTTTCTTTTTATATAATAAAGCCACAAATCCAACTGTTTGGTTAGGACCCATATGGCATTTGAGACAAACACAGACCTTGGTGGTTAGAATTATGATGCAGGTGTGTGGTGCTGTTTATGTACAACAACTTTAGTCAATTAAAAACAATTGGGTGTTTCTGTAATGGCTCTTGAGCTGGATTAAGAGGTGTACAAGGGTACATAAGTCATTGTGATAAAGGAGGTCAAGAGCACATTTATTTGGCTTTTGTCATGGATTGCCAATGCAATATTTGTTTTACTTTTTACCCTTATATATCTAAAAGAAGAAATCGAACTCCATCACTTTTATGTTGGTTGCCCTTTAAAGGCATGTATATGAAATTATCTCTCTACCCACAACAAGGGGGATAGTGTTCTTTGCTCTGCAGGATGCAGCCTTATTAAATGGGGTAGAGCTACTGAGAGATACACCAATTAAACACCCCTAAACCATCATTTAATGTGTGTATATGTGGGGAATAATCTTCAAGTATGGGCAACCAGTCAGTCACCCCTAATTAAGCCTTTTGATCTTTAGTACTATCTAGGATTGTCTTTGGCCCACCACCCACCCTTTACTGTGGGTCAATGGTCATTTATTAACCGCTTTATGTAGATATCATGCCTCTTTCACCATAATCGACCTACCCAAATAGAGCTAATGGGTTCCCAAAGTCCAAACAGAACTATATATATATATATATATATATTTTTTAGTTTAGAGAATTGGAGTGATTCATACGATTCCAATGGAATTGACTACAGGATGATCTACTAATTCATTTTAGCAAATTTTACATCTCCCAGGCCCCTGAGGCCTCCAATTTTGGTCTAGCAATGACCACATTTTATCTGTCTACCACTAAAAAGGCTGACTTGACAACCTTTCTTGGGTTGGTTAATTGCCCTGAGTCATGACTCATGATGCATCAGAAATTGGTGGGATTGAGAAGTTCTGTGCATTGGATGGTAACCTTTCAGCCAGTGGGATGCTTCCACCTGTCTCTGGTTCAATGGAGTGTGACTTTTGATCCATATCACGGGCCCCCCTCTCTCTCTCTCTCTCACACACACACACATTTGAAGTCATAGCTAGGAAAGTAGAAAAGAAAATTTTGGCTATTGGAAATAGTAAGGAGATAAGGGCATCTTTGGCATTGAAGTTAGTGATGAAGGGTATCTCCCCAAAATCAGGAAGTTTTCTATTTGCTTAGTTGCCTAATTGGGTGGCTGAAAACAACTACCCAATTATGGCAGGCGACGTGCCTGATAATTCTTAAACTAGAATTACATAAATGCCCTCGTCAATGTTTGAACTTTGAAATGAAGGGAAAAGATGATCGTAACAGACGTAGTCAGTCTCACACATGCGTGATGCGTCATACGACTTGCCCTCGGTACAAAACTTTGTCCAGACTCCAGATTCAGCTACGATACCGGATTTTCGGTATCATAAAAAGTGGTAAGGTAACCACTACCACTAACCAATCGGGCAATCAGGTCAGGTCAGGTGGTCATTTATCAAATTCACGGAGGATTTTAATCGATAAAGCCGGCCCTTTCGTGAGTGGGCAGTGGGCAGTGGGCTGTGTTAATTTATGTAGGGCCCGGGGAATTGAAGCCTCCCACCATTCGGCATGATAACTTCGAAACAATCGGGACTTTGTTTCTAGTACCAGTACAAACCATGATACAGTGTTTCGACAAGATATCGCCAGCCTTCATTATAGAAAATAAAACTAGATATGGTAGCCATTCATCGCGCTGGCCCCACACCATCGATTGGCCCATTAAATGCATCATCGAAGAACATCTCGTGGGCCCACCTTTCAAGTTGCAATTTCCTTCCCAGTCTCCTAGATAAAGGAGGAGGACCCAGGGGATAATAGATTTCATTTCAGAATGAAAAAGCAAGAGGGCCCATGGGCCATGGGCTCATCAGTCTAGTCCATTCTGTAGGCCACCTCTCTCTGATGGGGATCAAGCCCAATTAAGCATCTAACCGAGTAACCATCCAATGTCGACATCTTCTTCTCCAGTCTCCACCAACTGGTTGTTGCTTGTTACTACTTGGTACATCTTTGGTTTTATACTTTTATCAGAAGCAGACCACCGCAGAATTCGGATCAAGCGGTCTACAATCAGAAGTGGATGGGCCAACATCTGTACGGTGGTCCTGTCCGTTTCATTAGCTACCCACTTTCCAATTTGTCTACAAGATTATTAGGATTCAAATCAGACGGTCCGGACCGATGATCACGTACACCCGAAGCACATGCAATCACACCCCCTGCCTACATGACATGTGATCTCAGTACCCATAATTCAATAATCTAAGCAAGCACTAAAAGAGAATGGGTTTGTTAGAATCTTGGGGATAGAGAGAGAGAGAGGGAAAGAAAGGGGCATTTTTGGGATTTTCGACAGGGGTGAATGGGAGGGTGTTTATGACATTTCACAATGTCGTGGATATCCGCTCTAGAAAAAACCAAAATTACAAAAGAAAAAAAAATGGGTTCTTTTCTACTTCCCCAGGGTGAAAACGGCTCTCCTTTTAATATTTGTTTTCAATGCAAAATTAAAAAAAGAAAAAAAAGAAAAGAAAAAGAAGAAGATCCAGTCGACGAAAACCAAGCAGTTATGATTTATGAATTCTGGTGGGACCCACACATACGAGTCTGACTAGGTAAAGATTTTAACATTTTCCAAAATTAAAACTAAAAAATCTAAATTTATGACGTAATTTGGCATAGGATAAGGACCATAGAAGTTGCTACAGCCGTGCATCGTAAACCGTACATGTTGCCTCTACGTTCATCCATCACTGCCGTTCGTGCGAAGAATGAACGGACGGTGAAAGTGAACCGCAGAAACACGTGTACGCCTCTGATGGTAGACTAACATCGACCTTTATAGGTTGCACTGTAGGATTGTTTTCACACACTCAGGCTCACACACAAGGACTAGAAGTGCAATAGCAAGAAATTTTAGAGCTAAAAATCATTTCGAGAAATCCTTTTTCTTCTTTCGCTGGTTCTTCATTCCTGATAGCAAAAAACTTTAGAGATGAAAATTATTTCCATAAATCCTTTTTCTTCCTTTAATTGTTCCTACTCTTATTCCTTTATTTTTTGTTTTAATTTTTTTAGACTTTTTTTTTTGCAGAAAACCCACCAATAGTTATTGACATTATGGAATAATGAACATTTAAAACATAGAAGAAAAAGGTTTTCTTTCCTTTTTTTTTTCTGGGGAAAATCACTTTTTTTTGCTTGTTTCCTCTTTTTCTCTATATTCTTTGGCTCTTGCTTTTTTCATTTGGTCTATAATTTTTCTGTAAATGCTTTTTTTCTTTTTGAGCCAAACCCCAAACTCAGAAGAGTCCAGAGTCAACAGGATATAGAGGTAATATTTGTCTATCCTTGCTCCGTCATAAAATTAAAAATGATTTTTTCTATATAAAAAGGACTATATGTTTTTCAATAACATCAAAATAAAGCAATGAAAGCTGAACATTTACTCTTCCACATACAATAGAACAACAACAACAAGTCATACAAACACCATCCCCATTTTACCTTCCTTTCTCCACCTTTATTTGGATTCCTTCAAGGGTCCTCTCTCTTCCATTTGGGATTGTACAGAATCCGGGCTAAAATCCCATTTCAGTCTCTCTGTTTTTGGTTGATTCCGCTATTTTCTCTGATTTATTTTGAGACTATAAGAAAGAACCTGTTCTGGGTATCTTGGATTTTTGTTTTTCTTCTGCAAACTTTACCTGAGTTTTAGTAGAAGAGACTTGCGAACACAGTAATTCGTTTAAACGAGGTTGAAGAGAATAAACGTATAATTTTCCAAATTTACTCGATTTTTTGTGAAGAAATCAGTGCGTTTCCTTTTATTTTTTTTCTTCCTTTTCGCCTTTTTCCTTTGTTTTCGTTATTGTGAATCTTACTTTGGAAATTAAGGAAGAAGAGAGACATGGGCAAACAAGGGCCTTGCTATCACTGTGGAGTTACAAGTGAGTCTTCATTCGTTTTGCGTACTGTTTTTTTTTTATTTATTTTTTGTTTTCTGTACTGAATATTCAAGAAAAAATGGATTCAATTTCTTTTTCTCGTTTATGTAAATGGGGTTTCTTTATCTAAATTAATTTCTTTTACGGAGAAATGTTTGCATATAGTAGTCTATTTTAGTGATGGAGAGATTACTTGAACCAGGAAATAAATGAAGCATGTGTTTTAATATGTATTTCTTTTCCTCTTCACTCACATGCGTTTGTACAAATGAATTTTTACAGGACTACATAGAGTCTGCTTTTTTGTTTTGAACATGTACTTGTTTATTTTTTCTTTTTTTTTTTGTGTATTAGAATAATTTGGCTTTGCTTTTTTTTTTTTTTCATTTGGTTCTTCATTCGTGTTCATGTTCCTTTGAATATATAGCCTTCATTTCACTGGCGCTGTTAATTTTGCAGATAATGGTGGAATGAATTTTTAGGGAATCTATGTTTTGGTTATTCTAAATTCTTCCTGCCCTTTTATGCAATTTCTTTTCTGGAAAAGAAGATCATTGTGTAGTCATACCTTGCTCTGTCTCTTTTCCATTTATGATTCTCTGTGTATAAAGGGCAAATTTTATGGTTCAATTAGAATGAATGAATGTACTTTTGCTAACTACAATGTTTGAAGTGCTTTTTATTGATTGAAAACAAGTCTACAATGCTTTTCCTATATTTACTTGTTCCTGTTTTATAGGAATAAGTTATTGCTAAGCATCCACTCTCAAATTCATCTTAAATGATTTCCTTCAATTATGTTTACACATATTGTTCTTGAAACTGTTCCATCTAATACTCAAGTCGCTATACTATAAATTCTTAAATATTTCTGCACTACCACATTACATCAATCTAATTCTCCATCTAAGAAATATTCTTGGTTTGTCATTCTATAGCCAAGCGTGGGGTGTATTTAGTAGTGGACAAAATTAGTGGAGTTTCTGCCTTGGGAAAGAATCTTAATTTCTCTGCTTTGCTGATGCTTTTCATGACTGTTTAGTCTTACATTTGCTTCTCTATTTTAATCTTTATTGCAGGAAGAGCATACACCGATTATGGTTGTTGCATTCTAGTTTTTCTTTTCAAGTATTTGATATCACAATGTGGACAAGATTCATAACTGCCAAATGAGTTTGGGAAGGAGAGACTATGCTTCAGAATTTCAATGTTCTTCCTATTTGTGTCAAACACTAGAAAAAGTGCTCCTTCAAAGAAACAAATCCACATCATTGAGAGAACTTGGACACTAATATTTATTATAAAAGTTCATTTAGGTTGAGCTCATTGCTCAATTATATATCTTTCCTCCCTCAAAGTGTGGTCTTGGGCTTGGTTTTGAGATAATGTGTAAAAATAAAAACATGGTTTTGGAAGGGAGAGACTATGTTTCAGAATTTATATGTTCTTTCTATTTGTGCCAAACACTAGAAAAAAGTGCTCCTTCAGAGAAACAAATCCACATCATTGAGAGAACTTGGATACTAATATTATTATAAAAGTTCATTTAGGTTGAGCTCATAGCTCAATTATATATCTTTCCTCCCTCAAAAATGTGGTCTTGGGCTTGGTTTTGAGGTAATGTGTAAAAATAAAATACCAATTCCTTTTCTCCTTTGGGATAAGTTACCTTACATTCTCCTAGTCATTTGTTAGAGCTATCATTTGCTTCCATGTCTCTTAAATTGATGTTTCTACCACTATCAGTGCTGAAATTTTCTTCTAAACTTGCTCTTCATTGTCTTGCACTTTTGATTTGGCTTAAACTGCCAAGAATGGACACTTCATGTGTCTCTTCTTTTGCTAATCTTCTCATTTAGTGGTTTATTGTTGCTTGAGCCTCATCCCTCAGTGCCCTTATTTCATTCAGATCTTTCTTTGGCCACTCTAGTATCCCTTACCAACCACATTGCTATGTCGCACAAGGCTCTTGTTTGCCCATGCCATGTACAGTAAATTAACTATCCAAGAATAAACATTTATAAGAATATTGTAGCTCACTTGTATAACAGCCTGTTCCTACACTTGTAACTCACAAACTCACAATGCCCTTGTTTGTTCATCCACTATACAAATGAGTTAATTACAAGGGATATTAGAAAACCCTCGTAGCTCATAACAGCATGTTCCTGCACTTGTAACTCACGTCACCCTTGTTTGATCATGCCTTATACAACTAAGTTAATTAGAAGGGTACTAGAAGGCCCTTTCATTTCACTTGTATAATTTAACTGAGGAAATTAAGGAACAGGTTGTTTCATTGGCATTGTGAAGCTTAAAAATAAATGAAAGAAATTTGTTTATGCAAAATGTCTCTACTTAAGAAGCAACATTTCTTCATAAGTTATTGGTATATGATGTTGTTTTCTTCATACAGAAGATTTAATTACCAGAACCTTGCAACAACAGGATAGGGCTAAAAAAGAACAGAAAAAGAAGTACAGTTTTGCATTAAAATCAAGTGTTTTAAGATTCTAAACATGCTAGGCATGGGCACTATCAAGTATTCAGAGGCATTTCTCCTCTTATTATCCTGGTTAAATGTACTCTTGTAGGACCATTCCTTATTCTATATTGTCCATGCTTGGAATAACAGTTTAGGATGTAATTGGCTCTGGTCATTTATCCTCCTAAATTGTAACTAGGAACATGGGACAAATAACTCCATTCTAACCATCGTTAATGTTACCTTAGTTTAAACTTTAATTTTGTTGGTACAGATTGATGTATGATGACAGAAGTCCCAGATCACATAATGACTTGTTGCTCTGTGTTCAGTCTATGTCATAATCACACCCCAATATCTTCTAACAATTTTGAAAGCAAAGGGAGCACGACATAACCAATATAGTTTCATTTAACAACATTGCAAGGTGGTTAGAGATGCAATGAAAAACACGCTCCTGTTTTCGTGTTCATATGCACTTTATAAATGCAAACTCAAAGACCCAGGCTATAGCACACAAAAGGAGCATATTTTTCTCAGTGTACTCTATTTCATGATTTATCTGCACATATTACTCTGGAATAACAGTGATCCACTTATTAAGTCTAACCATTTTATGTTCAATGTGTTGTATGCATAGGATAATGTTTACAAGGAATACAATTCTAAAAGTCCTGCTGATTAATATGATTATAGTCTTTTCAGCTTTTCTCTGCTCATGAATGACACTCTTGCATTTTAAAATATATCTTGATACTTGGTCTTGTAATGGAGAATAAACCTCTATTTATATTCTGTTCAAACTTCTATTTGCACATGCTAGATGGTGCCATGTGGTATCCAGGCCATGGAATGAAAAGATATGAGCATGTGGCAAGGTGTAGCATCTGCAATCACTCCAAACAATGGGCCCTAGTTCTTTAAACTAAGTCCTTATAAATTCAACATTGCCCAGATGGGATAGCATGGATGGGTTATAGCACTAAAAGATTTGCTTCAAATCAGATGTTATCCTTTTTAACCTTTCACATTATTGAAGAATAACATGACACCTTAGCCTTTTCTGCAACTTTTGATTTGGAGCTATTCATGGTCATGTAGTCTTTGAAATTGACTATTATTAGGGGCTTATATGAGTGGGGCCAAATCCTCTTTGTTTTCAGTGTTTAAAGTTTACTCTTTTTTATGTCTTCAAGTTATTCTTGCTTATTGATTGGTTTAGTAGATTGGTTGCTGACAGAAAAGTAATGCAACAGGTACCCCTCTTTGGCGTAATGGGCCACCGGAAAAGCCAATTCTATGCAATGCATGTGGATCTCGATGGCGAACAAAGGGAACACTTGCAAACTACACCCCTTTACATGCTCGAGTGGAGACTGATGATTATGAGGACTATAAGGCTCCAAAAGTAAAGAGCATATCTATTAAGGCCAAAGAGGCAAAGTTGCATAAGAGAAAGAAAAGTCATGATAACATGATAGTTGGAAGGGGAGCCCCTGAATATGATCAAACCTTTCGGAAGGGTCTTGAAGAGGATACTAGTAATAGATCAAGTTCAGGATCAGCCATATCTTACTCTGAGGGTTGTGCACAATTTGGTGGTACAGATGCAAGTGATTTCACAGGTTGGAATAGCATCATTATTCCTTGATGTCAACTTTTTGAGAGAAATGAGTTTAGGTCTATAATGTCTGAAGTAATAGGTCATATATTCACATTTTTTCCATTTCCTTCTGTAAAGCCTCAAAAATGTAATCTGATTACTTAACACGAATAGAGTTGCATAATAGCTCCATTAAATGAACAAATAAAAACATGGACATGTTGCATCCAAATATAAGCAACCCAATCAGAACACACAAAATGCTGTTTATTTCTTATACTTTCTGTTGAGTAAAGCTGCATTTCTTATTCAAAGGATTTTGATTCCTATGAAGAATAAGTGAAGATGTCATATCTGTTTTGTTTTATGTAGTAGCTTTCTGTTATGTTTGATAAACACAAGTTAGTTGAGCTACCTTACTATTAATCTTTTTCAGGTCCACCTCAATCCATGGTGTGGGATACACTTGTTCCATCAAGGAAGAGGACTTGTGTGAGTCGCCCAAAGCCATCTCCGGTTGAGAAGCTTACAAAAGATCTATGCTCCATTTTACATGAGCAACAAGCATCTTCTTATTTCTCGGGATCTTCAGAAGAAGACTTGCTTTTCGAAAGCGAGACCCCAATGGTTTCTGTTGAGATAGGACATGGAAGTGTTCTCATCAAGCATCCAGGATCAGTCACCCGAGAGGAAGAATCTGAAGCCAGTTCCCTTTCAATGGATAACAAACCATACACAGTAAATGAAGCTTACTCAGGTTCTGCATCCATTCTTATACATAGTAACAAGGGTATATGCTTTCCAACTCTTGGCAATGAGAAATTGAAGAAGTCCACAGGACAGGACACAGAACAAGATCAGATGAAGAGGTGAATTAGTAACATTTTGAATTTCATTAAAAGCTAATTGTAGTTTCAGATTGAACTTCCCAAGTATGGTTTAGAGATCATTGAAAAACCACTTTAGTTCTTTTTTGTTGCATCCCGGCATCCTTTTATATTATTCTGGGGCAAATTAAGCATTTTTACTCACCATACAAGCTCATTGTTGCTTTTGTGGGCTAAACTTCCCTATTTTTTATGTTGCAGGGATAAGACTCTCTTTGAGAAGTCACAAATTCTGCGACATCGTAATTCACCGCTGAGATCCATAAATTTAAAAGTAAGATTTCACTTCTAAAGTTATTTATTTGATTTTGTGCAGAAGTTATATTCTTCAAATCTAGGTCTGTGTGTCAAAAATAACATTTAGTAGCTTCTAGATGCGACCAAATTGGCTGAGATAGGC
Source organism: Nelumbo nucifera (assembly GCF_055504915.1). NCBI lineage: Eukaryota > Viridiplantae > Streptophyta > Magnoliopsida > Proteales > Nelumbonaceae > Nelumbo > Nelumbo nucifera. The sequence continues at coordinate 31,814,311 of NC_142654.1, forward strand.
TTTTGGTATTCTGTTTTACTTTTACCTAAGATTGTTGCGTAGCTTACATGATTGCAGTCCATGTTTGGAGTAGGATGTTGTTAGCTTTGAGGAGTTTGCAAATCATTTGACGCATGAAGAACAGCAGCAACTGGTGAAGTATCTACCTTCTACAGATACTGCTAGACTTCCTGACAGGTCAGAATCCTTATTACTCATGTTTCAGTTGATAATAACAGCAAAGGAGTGGACTTTATGATATTAGTATATATTGGATGTTACACATGGAATTACGAACTAGGGATACAATTTGTTTGTTTCTGCCATGCGGAGGGATAAGGTTGCAATCTGAACTGTTCACTGGATAAAGGACCTTCTGGATTAGCCGTTTTCAATATCTTGTATTCCATATCAACTCTATAATCCACCTCAAATTCGTGGGGGCTTCCTAAGTAATGTTAGCTGTCACAAGTTTTATTTTTATTTAAAATTACGACAGAGAGAGGCAGGTACCAGAATTAGGTGGAGGTACAGATACATGCACATTGGGTAATAACCTTTTTACATACAAGTGTCATGTGTTTACAATGCTGAAGATTATGTAGAGGTTCTTGAGGTACATGATGTTGAGTCCTGACACAAAATTTTTCTTGTTTCCACATGTGCAGCCTTAAGAGCATGTTTGATAGCCCTCAATTCAAGGAGAACTTATCCTCATTCCAGAAATTGCTTGCAGAAGGAGTCTTTGATCTCTCTTTTCCTGGAGGGACAACTGAAGACTGTAAGACTCTGAAGCGGCTTCTGTTGGTCAATTTGGCAACGTCCAAATGGGTAGAACACTATAATCTGCTTAAGGTATGAATTAATTACTTTTTTATTTTTTATTTTTTGGCTATTATAGCAAAGAGGAAGTTAAGTTTATTCGATTTGTTTGAATTTAAATGTACAACTGTATCCAACAACTAATTACTCTGTCAATTAATTTTCTATTCTCTGTTTCCATTGGCTCTAGGATGTAAAATGTAAAAAGGTTACAGGAGGGAAGGGGGTTGCAACAGGAAACAGTGTGCTTGGGTCAAGTGATTTTTCAGCCATCAAGAGACCACGTGATGGGCAATATCATAACTTTTCAGGTAGCTATTTTCCTATCTATGACTATAAACTAAGCACTTAATTCATGTTTATTTATATCTTCTCTTGCACCCTTGTTTTTTATTATTTTTTTGTCTATCCAATTGCTCTAAGGGTGATTAGATTTAAAGTTCATAAACATATCTAGTTTTTTTTTTTCTCTTCTAACCTTTTTTTCATCAGTATTCTCTCTCGTAAATGTCTAATATAGAATAATAGTTATATAAATTGATTCTGTAAAGCAAAAAATAAAAAATAAAAAATCCTACCTTTGTTGCAATGTACTGTGGAAGCATAATTATCAAAAAGAAAAGTACTGTGGAAGCATCATTTATAAACTCCTGTTTCAGAGCCAAAAACCACAATCAAGAGTCCCAAAAGGGTGGGCATGAAGGCCAGCTATGACAATGATGGATCTTGCTTCAGTCCAGGAAGCCTATTTACTTTCCCTCCTGATGGAAGCACCCTCATGTTTGACTCTTTCCAGTATACTGATGACAGTTCTGATCAGGATCTACTGCTGGATGTGCCATCCAATGGATCCTTCCCACAGGCAGAGCTTCTACCCCCATCTTCAAGTTTCAGTGTGCAACAGGCTAGCACTAGTAGTTCAGTTCACTCGCATCTTATCCGTCCTTGAAACTGATTGTCCATGGGACACAAGAATGGAACACCCAATCAACAAAATTTGCATTTCAACATGCAAAAGAACACTGTAAATGAGGTTTTTCTGTTTTTTGTTTTCCTTTTTACCTTTTCCCTTCCCTTTACCATGTTTGAGAATGCTGACCTGTTTCATAAGTGGAATGTCTAAAGGATGGATGTGGCTGGTTTTTTTGTATAGGCTGACAAAAGATTGTAATATATAGCTCAAAGTCCCAAACTGCAAAGGAGGTTGTCTTATCTAGAGCTGAATGGAGAGAGAGAGAGAGAGAGAGAGTTTTACATGTATTATTCTAGTTGCTGCCTTGGTAATAAGTTTTGAGATAGCTTACCTTTTATTGGTGCTGCATTTCTAGGTCTTTGTCTCTGCTTATAGTGAAATAATTTCTCAGTGGAAGTTTTGCAAGTTGAGTATAGTAGTTGGGAATGGCAATGCAAGTGGATTCATGGAAATCTTCACATCTGATGTTCTTGATGATGACCGGTCCTGAACCGATTATTAACTGGTTCACATCTAATGCAAGTAGTTGCTTTAGACGGCATTGCAGTTGCTGAAGGATAGACCTGTCAGTGGTCAGATCTGGTTCGTGTCGGGGTGGATCAGTCCCGAACCGATAATTACTTGCTTCTATAAATTAGACCCAGAACCCAACCAATTACTAATCTGGGTCTGACTTGATTAGATCTCAATCTCATTATACTTGACATTTATAATTACCTACGACATATTTTTTGATATTTAATTACCTATGATATATAACAACGTGGAACTTCGTCTTTGATAATATAACCTTAATATAAATGACAGTAAATAGTAAATTGTTTATAAGTTGATAAAAAAACAAGTTTTCTAACCAAAATTTTCTTATATACTATGAAATTTATCATTTTAGTTATAAAAATAACAAAAGTTACAAAAAAATGGGACATTTATATATTATTAACCGTATAATTGGTTCCGATCTCAATGTATTTGGAACAGCAAGAACTGGACCTGATTTAATTATTAATTGAGACACGAACCACAACCAAAACCAACATAATTGGTCTGGTTGAATCTACCGATAGGGGTGTAACTTGGGTGTGTTCAGGGTGAGGATTTGTTAAAATTGAATGAGCCTGGGCCAGGGCTATAAGTCAGGCCGGGTTAGGTCAGGTTGAGGCCAACCCTAGCCCAATCCAACCTTAACTAAATTCCTTCAACCCTAACCCAATCCAACCCAACATTCTTCCCATCCCTTAAAACCTCATAAACTTCTCGATTTTAGATCTTATCTCAACTATCACTACATATATTAATCTTATGTTCATTAGTATTTGTTTGTTGACGCTTTTTTTTTTTTTGGTATACAATTCAAAAAAACAAGTGTTAGAAATAACTATAGTTTATTATGAGTTATGGCTTACGATAGATCTTTCTTGGGCGGCAAACAACATAGAAGAGATGAAGAATAAAATTTTCAAAAAAACATAAAATACTATTTTTAAGGTTTTAGTCTTTTTGATTAGGATTAAGTGAAGTGATTATCTTGAAAGAAATACATGATACTATGTGATGGGGGCTATACAGATATCATGCATCTAAACAAATCAATGTATGTTATATATTACATATAACATATATTTATATATGACATGTACTATAGAGTTGGGTTCAGGTTGGCTCGGGTTGGCTAAGGGGTCAACCCTAACCCAACCTGAAGTAAAGTCGAGTTCGTGAATTTCAACCCGAACATCAACCTAACCCAATCCAACCCAATTTTTTTGGGTTGGGTTCGGGCCAACCCGGCCCAAGTTGCAACCTTAAGCCTGGCCCAAGAACTCAGGTTTAATGATTTGTACAATCTTCAAATTGGGTGCCTAACTTGCACTCCTAAGGTCTGTTTGGTTTGCAGGAATAGGGAATTGGAATCCGAATTGAAATGGTCCATTCTATTCCAACTGTTTGATTGGGTGGAATCAAAATCTCATTCCCATTCCTGGTGGAGTGGCCATTCCCTCCCTCTCCCCTGGGAATGAAATCTGTTCCAGCCAATTCTGATTTTGTTTTCGGTCTGAACCAAACAGATGAGGGGAGTAGACCATTCTGATTTCAATTCCAAGTCCTGTTCTGATTGTGAACCAAACAGATCCTTAGTTGAACAAGTGAAAAACAAAGTGTGTGCATGACTGCATGTAACATTTGCCTTTTCACTAGGGTTGTCAGTGGTTTGTATAAATCCAACCAACCCAAACACACATAATGCCATTATACAGGGTCTAGGCGTAGAAAGATATGTTAAGGCTTGGTTTTATCTAAACTAATTATGTTCCTGTGTGTGTATTAGGTGATGTTTGGGAGTACTTATTGTTTCTAAACGGACTTTTTTCAAAAGAGGGCTTATTAAAGCTTCTTCAAAACGGGTTTATTTTGTTGAAAAAAGCACTTATTGAGCTTTTTATCTAGGGGTTTATCTAACACCCATAGGTACTTTTTGAATGTTTTTAGATTCTTTTGAGTGATTTTCCCAGTAAGTAAAAGAAGCAGCCCCAGACAGGGGCTTAGCACATTACAAAGATACCCTCCACCGATGTTTTGTATACTAAGAGGCCTAAGGGTGTTTGCTATGCACCTGTTATAAAACTATCAATCACATGACACTCTGCTTTAACTTTTATGACAAGGCATGGCATTACATAGTTAGTAGAGATAATAAACTTATAACCAATCAACCCACATCAACTGCATTGGGTATCGTATCTTTCTGGCATCATAGATTTTCCCAATAACATAATGATGTCTAAAACTGTCATTTCATATTGGCCGGTTCAGGGTCCATTACTTGTATGGATCCCACAGTTCTGAATTTGGACTTGTTCTGTTTTCTTATCGGTTGGGGACTAGATCTTCCCTAACTTGGTTAGACCCGACCCATTGGCATGGGCCTATTTTTTCACGTGGGATGTATCCCATTTATCGAAAGTAAGGTCTTCCCAAGTCACCACCATCCTCTAAAACAGGGGACGAGAGCAAGATCAAGTGAGCGAAAGGGAAGAGAACACATGAGGCCAAAAATGTATCTAAATCATTAACAACTGGAATTTGGATCGGATCTAGTCATATCCTCAATTCAATCCATGATTTTTAAAACCGGATCAGACTGAAAAACCAAGAACCGGTCACTTAACTGGTTCCGTTTTCCTCAAAATCATTGATTTTGATCAGTAAACCAATGAACCGGCCATTTAACCGTTCAAACCATTCAAATAATTTTAATAAGACCCCTGACCGGTTCAATTTTAAAAACCATGATTCAATCCGATTACATATTGCTGCTATATCTTGTATCAACTTGAATCCAATTAGTCGGGATTAAATCTTTTCTAGTTGGGATCTATGCGATGTACAGGTTTTATTAAAAAAATTTGAGAAAATAGTTCTATAACATTTGGTGCTCATCTAAGTCTAATTCAAGCATTTTAGGCCAGGCCAAAATACACAATTGTATCGAGCACGGTTCTTGTACAACCTCTTGCTTTCATTTTGAAGATAAGTGGCAGCCCCAGAGTCCACAGAAGGCGGCTGAAGACATTTTTATGAATATTTATGTAGATATAAATGTATATGTGCACATAGGGACAGGACTTAGCTGGGCTCAATTTCAGGGCCCAAAGTGAATTCAAGTTGGCTTGGACTGGCTCCAGTCCAAATCAAGGCCCTGGAGCTCGTGGGCTGGTATACAGAGAGGCATTTACACGAAAGATGATTCTTCAAATTAACGTTTTCAAATTGTCATTGATCCGGACGGTCGGACCATTTGGTTTAGGAATCGTCCAAACAATCAGTTTTGTTTTATCCAAAACCCAGAATCTGATAAAAAACCATTGAGAAAGTCAATAAACTGTTGACCTAGGTGATCGATCCATTCAATGGTTTTTGACTGTTTTTTTTATTTTATTAATTATTTTTTAGTTTTTTTTTTAATTTTCTGTCAGAACGGACCGTCTGTTCAAACTAGATGGTCGGACCATTATCCCAAAAACCGGTGGCCAGAACGATTTCATTTCCGGGTCATTTTTTAAAACGCTGCTTCAAATAATATTTAAAGCATGATATTTATAAAAGAACTCAAACAGGTAGGTACTTATGTCACAATATAAACAAATACATCTCATCGATTATTATGTAGTATGGGCCAACACCTGCTGGGCTAGAACCCAACCTGACCCAACTTAAATGGGCCAGCATTAAGAAAAGGTCCTTGGGCTGAAACCAGGCTCACACACTGCTGAACATATTTAATAGGGTAAATTACAAAGACCCCCCCTATAGGGTCAGTGACAAAGATCCCTATACTTTAATTTGCAATAAAAACCTCCTGAAAAACTTTGGCCGTTAGACAAAGACCGATTCTGTCAATTATCTTTGAAAAATATTTTTATTTAATTATTTTATTTTTTTAAATCCCCAAATTATCATTTTCTTATTTATTTGGATGGTGAGAAAGATATCTCCGACCAAACCGCCATGGATACCCATCACCACACTAAAACCGTAAAACATAAATGGGAAAAGCAAGAACCATTAGGAACCCAGTTCACAAACGTACTGAGAATCTAAAGAGAGGACAACATGTAGGATCCAAGAAGTGACTCTGCAATGATGCCTTTGACGACATCAAAAATAATCATGCATTCCTTCAAATTCTGCAAGAAAAAAGTTAGAAGTCAGTATTCCCTACTACTGATATTGAACTTCTGGGCTTAAACTATCACGAATTGACTTCCAGTTATGCTCTTGCCGCCCTTCAATACTTCTGAAAAACACTAACCGGTAAATTTCAGAGATGCAAATGATTAGAAATCAACCAAAACACAGAAGCCACACGCATAATCTAAACTAGTAATATAAACATTAAGGTAAATTCCTTTGCCAATAAAACTCAGAATTATGCACATTGAGTTTATATCTTGGATCAATTTGTCCAAGTTGCAGGAAGAGGAGCCTTCTAATTCGCTGACATTCCATTACAACAAAAATGGTCTGGTTTCCCATTGCAACCTCTTCACTCGAATGACCTTCTTCTTATCGATACAAACCGATAGCACCAGATTCTTCAACCCCTCTTCTCCGCTACATCTGATCAAAATGTCGTGAGATATCTCACTGTTGCAGAATTGCTCTTTGGTCGAATACAATGGGTTGCCTGAGAAATGTTCTATTCGTGATACTAGACAGAACTGGGCAGCTGACAAGATACCCGATTTGAACTTGTTAATCACTTCTGCCATATCTCCAAGAAGTAGGCCAAGATCTATGTTAACCATGACCACAACGTAGAACCTTTTAACTTCTTCTGCAATCACCCTGTTAGTAGAACCTTTTAACTTGATAAGAATAACAAGAAAATGTTGAACTAACCTCTGAATTCCAGACCATCATGAAGCCCATAACAGAACTGCAAATATTGACACTTCTTTGCTTTTGTGAGTTTTATTTGTTTGTGCAGTCTCTAACCTTTACAAATTCAAAGAACATTGTGATCAATGGATTATCATAGATAAATAGCCACTTATACGACATTATGATCAACGATTGCTAGAATGTCAATGTGCTAGGGGTGAAGATTGCAGCTTCAGGAAACAGCCCGAACACCGATGGCATTCATGTAGAATCATTGTCGACTGCCACAATCCTAAGATCTAACATCAAGACCGACCGACGATACTTTGTCTTGTTGTCTGTGATCTGGTCTTAGGTTTTTTGGGGTAGCTTCTTGCAGATTTGGGTTTCTATTTTCTGCTCCTTTTGTTGTGTACCACTTGTACACTTTTATTCTTTTCTTAATAAAGCTTTACATTACCTCTTTAAAAAAAACAGTGCATGCATTAACTGATTCAGGTCCGACTCATACTTAGTTGTGGAGAGATCCTAGAAGACTTCAATTTTAGAATTGTCAAATTCCAACATCTGGTTGCCTTTCTTCTTCCTGACTAGCTGTGAATTGGTCTTTGAGGGCAGAAGATGGATCGTTGTCGCAGTTGATGTTGAGACCTTGGTCCATGAGGTTTTTACACCAGGTGACTGTGATCAGGAGTTGCTTTTCGGTGGAGAGCTTTATTCTGTAGCAACAAGTGACTGCATCTGCATTTTGGATCAAAGGGATTAGTGATACTAGAGGACGACAACCCTGCGTTGAACTACCTCCACAAGAAGAGTCGTTCACTTTTATGGCGTATTTTCCAAAACAATAAGCTCTCTCTCGTTACAAACAAGCACCCAAATGAAGAAAATGAGAATTTGGAGATGGGTTCTTCTGATACAAAAGAACAATACTAGAAAGAGAGAGAGGAAGAGAGGGAGTATTGTTTCCTGTGCTAGAGAATATGGAGAGATTGAAGATACACCATAGGTTCTCTTTTGTTTCCTATCAACCGTCTCAAAGTTTCTTTCATTTTCCTTTCCCGGTGATGATAAAGGTGTTTTGGGTAATTAGGTTTTAAGAAAAAGGGCAAAAAAAGAAAATAGAAAAATTTAGTGGGGTATTTTGATAATTTAACACCTTCCATCTTCTGACTTAACGGCAAAATGGGTATTTATCACAAAGTAAAAATTTAGGAATGTCTTTGATGCAAATTAAAGTACAGGGAACTTTGTCACTGACCCTATAGTACTGGGGGGACTTTATAATTTACCCTATATAATAACATAGTCACATTTGTAAAGGTACCTAATTCTCTTGAAATTTTAGCGCGCAGAAGTTGTATGTTTCTGGGTTGCGAGTTGTAGCAAGTAGCAACTGCTGTGACGAAGTAGAATATTGGAGTTGTTTGTATACCCCAAAAATCTTCCACAAGTTGGTTCAAGGCCCAAAAGCTTCCTACTTCTGCACTTGCTCACTTTCCGTCTGCATAGACCACTTCAGATTGCTCCTCAGTAATTTATTTGGACAGTTTTATCTTCTGGTAATAACATTTTGGACTTGTTTTTCTCTAGGGAGAATCAGGGTCAGAATTTGTAAGCCTAAAATACTGTTGGGGTAAGTGTCAGTTTGGAATTGATGTCAATTTAGGGCATTAGTACATAGAGTGTAGGTTGTTGACATTTTGAATATTTATAGTTCTATAGTGAAAATCAGAAATCTGCATTGAACCTGTCCGTATTATTCGTTTTTCTAATCAATAACATTATAACATTTTGGACTAACGCCCCCTTGTATTTTTGTATTGGGGGAAATTGGTCAACCGGGTAATTGAGCAATTTTCCTGCATTGGAGCACTGGAATAATGAGTCTCATGGAAAAATTATTTTCTGGATGGGGTGGATCATAAGTTAGTTTACCATCTGCCAGAAACGTTAAAATCTCCCGTATATATCCATCTTTACCTGAATAAGCATCAAACTGGAATTGCAATTTGCCCCGATAAGCACATTATCCAAATACTGAAAAACGAACGAGGCCTAGTATTTCAAGTCTATAATTTGTTTAATCTTGTAGCCTCCAGAGCTTTAAAAAGGTCAAAACTTTTGGAGAACAAAGGATATTTATGAACCAACCAAATTATTCCAGAAAACAAAGAATAGTTTAACATAACTCTATTCTAAATCCTAATTCACGTTTAGAACCAACCAAAGCAAGGCTTCAAGGTAGAGACTCTTAGAATCTCGGAATTTGAAAAAAAAAAAAAATGACCAACTCAAGTAAAAGAATTATCCAGTTTCAGGCCTTAAAGATGAGAAAAGGTTCTTAGTTCTTAGTTCTTACCATTATTAATTAACCCAATCAGGTCTTCACCTTTTGATCTTCAATCGAAGATGGTAATTTATGGGGCCATACTTGCTGCTTGGCCCTTGCCATCCTTAATATTAAGGAATGATTTGGATGGTAACTAGCTAAGATGATAAAATCTCACACAGCTGCCAGATAAAAGCTTCTTAATTTATGGCCCAGGGAGTCGGGGACAGAAATATTTATTATTATTTGATCTGTGAATCATATCAACTAAAGGCAAGCCGATGCCAAGTGACAGGAGGAGGTGAACGACAGTATAGCCCACACGGTGAGATTGTAATGAAACCATAATAGCAACGGGCATTTCTGATCAGTCGGACTGCCACCACCTCTGAGCTAGTCGGGATCGCAAATTCTCTGCCGATCTGAGACATGGCACGACAAATGCCTGTCCCTACAAGGATACCGGCCATGATCTTTCATAATGATGCCTAATCTCTTTTCCTTGACTTAATTAATTCTTTTCTTCCTACCAGAAAATTGCAACCAACTAACAAGAACCCCACCGAAAAGAGAAAATAAAAATTGGAATTCCCAGCAAAAACCTGGCTCTTTATACATTAAAATATTTGATAGTTTGATACCATCCCAACAGACGGTGACCTCCCAACCACAACCTGAAGTCCCTTCTTCAGTTAATAGTTGTATCTGCTGAGAAGATGATTTTGTTTGGTCGAGAGCCCAAAATAAGTAGTAATTAAGACCAAAGACTTTGTCATCAAGTTGATTGCAACAGCCTTTGCTTCTTGTTGTACGTTTCCTTTGTTGGGTGAATGGATCCGACCCCTCAATTTTACTTTAATAATTTAATTTATGAAATTTAAAATGCAACGTAGCAATTACTGAAGTCAATAGAACTGTTGGGAGGTGGGGGCTTGTTCCTTTAGTTGCACTGGACTAGAGCAACCCTGTGTCTAGCTTGTTGGAATGAAGGGCCTATTTATCAGCAACCGCTCCTATACTCTCCCCAATTGAAGATGGCCCTCTATTTGATCACCATCTTTGCTGCTTCCTTGGCTGGTTCTCGGGTAGGAGCAGAAATACGTCGTGCAATGGCTACTGCAAATGGGGAAACAAAGGCCGGCCGCATGGCTCCAAAAGGAAGAAAATTTGCACTCCCATTAAGCGCAGAAGCTGCGGCAGTGCGAATCATCAGAAACTTTCGTTATTTCCAGTTACATTACACACTCACTTTGTGGGCTATGCTATTTCTGAGTCTCCTGCCAAGGCCTCTGGTGTTATGGACCTTGTTACTGCTGATAACAGCTCCGGTGCTCCTCTGGATGAGCCTGGAGTGGTTCCTATCCCATCAGTGCTTGCCCAAACCAAAGGGAGACACAAGGGACTCTGCTGATCATCGCTCAGTACTCAGCCTTCTCGGCCAGATAGTTTGCTCTCTGGTTGTAGAAGCTCATATTAAAAGCGTGTTAATTGGTCCTGTTATTGTTGCCTTCCTTGTGGACGTGCTAGTCATGGTGACTGTGGCTGAGCTCATCCTCTCTCTTGCTGTTGTTCGACTCCTTGTGTCACTTGGCTTTGGGCTACCTCTAATTCTTTTTCATGCAGTTCTTCGAGTAGATGATGAACTTCAAGTGTCCGGCTAAAGTAGTTCTATTCTAAAGTTTGAATGGTTTTCTGTGGTTGAAACCTTCAATAGCTCAAGAGTGAGCTTCCTTATTCTCCATTTGCTGGGATTTAAGAGTGAAGTTTTGATTTATGTTCTTGTGACCAATTTCTATTCCACAAATCCTTTCCTTTTTTTGATCCCGAACAGAATTAGAATTATGGGTCCGTTTGATTCATATTGGGAATTGGAATAAGAATCGGAATTAGAATGGTCTATTCCCATATTCTATTTGATTCGAACAAAAATTAGAATGGAAATTAGAATCAGCTGGAATTAATGGGATTTCATTCCCAAAGGAGGAGGGAATGATCATTCCCACAAATGGGGGAATGTCATTCCACCAGGAATGGGAATAAGATTCAGATTATGTCCAACCAAACAGTTGGAATTGGAATTACCCATTCTGATTCGAATTCCAAACCCCTATTCCCTTCAATCAAACGGGCCCTATATTATTTAGAGAGAGAGAGATGCACCAGCTATGGGCATCCATTGCAAAGTACTTTGACATTTTTTCCCATCCATTGAGAATTACAGAAGAAGAGTATAAGAAGATTGCAACTTAATTCAGAAATACCGATACAAGCTTAGAGTCAAAGGCGAGTGTCTGAAGAGACAGGAGTTTAATTTAAAATTCTAACATCACGGTCGAAGGGAAATACAAATACCTTTCAAATGGGTCGGGCTGACCCTTCATGGGCTCTACCTGGGCAACGACATTGGTATACCTAAGCCCGTTTTGCTTCGTTTTTCGCAAGCTCATCATTTAGGGAGTGTTTCCCAATGTGTATTGTTTTTATTGTTAGCGAGATCTAAAAACAAACAAAACCAATTGCAATTGGTTTGAAAATAAATTGGTTCATGATGAGGGGTGATTTGGCCCGACCTGATAAATAGAGGACACGTGGGTGTAGACTATCAATAGGACGATGATTCAGCAGTATGCCCACTTCAGCAAGTCAAGCTACTTTAGAGTCCCAACTACCTCGGGAAACACCGAACTTTGGGTACCTCGGATGGTTGAGATTGTTAAAGTGACATATTGCTAATTGTCTCCAAGCTTTCTGATATCACAATGTAGAGCTATAAGCCTTATCCGCATTCCACCCGAATTGGATGGACACGATAAGCGCTATCAGCTAGCATGTTATCCCCCTATCGGAGTGGAACAGACTCCCACTTATCTAGCCTGAAGATCTCGGAAAGGCTTCGTGAGGCCCACGACAACTCAACTATATAAGGGCACTCACCCCATAGCAAAAGGTATGCGTGATTAAGTGCATTCTAGCTCTCTACTTTATTGATTTTCAGTTCGCAAATACCTACTGAGAACTGACTTAAGCATCAGAGCGACCTCGTCAGGTTAGTCACCCCGACTTCTCTGGTCTTTCTTTCTTGTAGTTAGGGTTGTTCATAAGAAGACCCAATCCGACCAAACCGATCAACCCGGACCGACCCAACCTGAGTCGGCCGGGTTTTCTTCAGCATCGGTCGGTTTCAGGTTATAAAAAATCATAAACCGATGATTCGGTTTGTTTTCGATTTTCATATGTGAAAACCGAAACCGACCCGACCCGAACCGACTTAGTAGTTAGTTCCTAGTTAGTAGTTACAACCTACTTAGTTCCTACTTAACTAAGTTGTCTCTATCCTAGTTACAACCTACTTAACTAAGTTGTCTCTCAAACTTTGCTCCCTTCACAACTGGATCCATGGATGGGCCACAAAACATTAAGGAAATGTTGGTTTCCTTTGGGAATGTAGAGCCAGAAATGAACACTTGAACAACAAATAAGTCACCACTAAGTAGAGTCGAAACCAACCCAAACCGATCAGGTTGGTTTTGCTTAACACAGGGTCGGTTTCGTTTTCAATTTCAGGTAACCCGACCAAGTCGAATCGGTTGGAAAACATCAGCAAACCGACCCAACCCGACCTGTGAACAGCCCTACTTGCAATTTGGGCAACCCACTTAGCAACCGATGTCTGAACTGCCATATAGCTAGGAGCATCCAGATTGCACACGATCAGTTCCCAAAAATAAAAACACAGAAAACAATTGTTTGGTTATACATGTTTTTTTTTTTTTGTTTTTAAAACTGAAATATAAAAATAGTGTTATTGAACAGCATTCTAGTTTAAAGAATATGATCCGTAAATCATTTAATTTCAATATTACAAAATTTTTATTTATTTTAAAAAAGAAACATTGTTTTGATGGTTTCAAAAACATTCTTTTAACCAAAAAAGAAAGATTACTCTAGTAGTACACCTGGCTTCACCCCTGTGATTGGGTCTAGGGTTGAACTTCAGCACTGCAAATGCTGTGAAGGGAAGTGAGGTAGGAGGAATAGCTTCTATGGCTCAGTTTGGAAAGAATGCAAATACAATTATATACATTACAAATACATACAAAATAAAAAGTTTTGCGCTCTACATATTTGTATTTGTACTCCTTCAAAACTAAGCCTATATAGAAAATCTAGTGGAGCAAATTTGGTGATGCAAAAATGCCATTTTACAAAGAAAATTTTGGTAGGATCAGCCCTTCTACTTGATAGTGAATCAGTGGAAACAACTCAAATTAATGAGTTTAATGAAGGAGAGACTACAACTAATGCGTTTGTTCCAGACAACAGCTTTGTGCTCCAAATGGGATGCGAGAAATGGAATTCTTTATCATGATAAAAAACCAAATTCAAAACAAGTTGTAGCAAGTAATTGGAAAAATTCTTTGCAAAAAGTTTTCCAAAGAAAAAAAAAAAAAACTTCTCCGAACAAAATAATCATGGTTTTCAAAATCAGACCAGATCAGACGGTCGGACTGGAAAAATCAGCTGGCCAGGTGACTGATTTTGATTTTTCCCAAAACCAGAAATTTGCCTAAAACCATTGATTTTTGTCAATAAACCGCTGATCTGGGTGATTAACTATTCGAACGATTTTGATCATTTTTTTATTTTTTATCAGAATGGGCCGGACATTCGACCTCCGGGTCGGTTTTAAAAACCATGAAAATAACTCATGTTACTTTCTAATACTTGGAATCTGCACATGAAAATTTTTGTTGATGGCTAATATGAAGTAGAGGCAGGATATGCTGCAACCTAAATTTACAGTATGAATGATCAAGAAAGGATCTTTAAAGAACATATTCGGAATTTACTTACTTCTTTTAATATCCATATAAATAGTGATGAAGGGAAATTTGGCCCGACCTCGCGATCGCCCGACACGTGGCAAAGGCAAGCAGCTCGGGACAGTAGAGCACCCAAAGCGAATATCGGAAGCAAGACCAAACTCACTACTGAGCCCGAACTCCAAAACGCTGTACTTAGTCCGAGCTCCTTGTTAAGAGCGAACTCCCTGTTAAAGGTCCGAGCTCCCTAAAACCCGAGCTCCCTAAGTCCTAGCTCGGTACTAGGAGCCCGAGCTCCCTAAAGAACCTGAGCTTCCTAAGTCCGAGCTCCCTACTAGGAGCCCGAGCTCCCTAATAAGAGCGAGCTCCCTATCAAAGGTCCAAGCTCCCTAAAACCTGAAGCTTCCTAAATCCGAGCTCCCTACTAGGAGCCCGAGCTCCCTGATAAGAGTGAGCTCCCTCCTGAGAACCCGAGCTCCCTGCGAGGAGCACGAACTGTACTAGGCCCCAAGCCTCACAAAGCTGACCCGAGCTGACCCGTGGCAGCTCGGAACACTCCAAACCGAACTCAAGGCACCTCGCTCGTCACTCCAACACTTCACTTCCAAAGCACCAGGCCAGCCAGACGTACCCGATACCAAAGACGTCTTTATCCAAGGGCGGTGTACCTGACTGATTTGGGATCTGACGCCTGACAGCCGCATTTCAAACGGCTTCCTGCCACCGCCACCTGCAACCGTCGTCACCAGCCGTAGAGACGGCTCCGACAAAAGGAACAGTGGCGGTTCTGTCCGACCAGAGGAAATGACACCCGAACTGGCAGGAGTTCAGAAGTAATCATGTTCGACCTGACGGAGGCCTGGAAGTGAGTGCGCGAGGTGGTTATAAAAGGCTTCTACCCCCCAGGGATGAGGTATGCTAACTTTCGCGCTATCTGGTTATTCTTGCCTTTGAAGGATTCTAACTTGAGCTTCGGAGCCCTTACGCCGGGTTCTCCCCGGAGCTCCTCTTCTCCTCCCATTTCAGGTCCCTGTTACTCATTTCGGAGGCAAGATCATCAACAGCTAAGACCGGCCAGATTGTGCATCATCAATTGGCGCCGTCTGTGGGAACGCTTCAAAAAGCCTCCCTCCGAAACTTTCATACCCTTTCCTTCTTCTCTGAAAAACTCATTACTTATGGCCTCATCCAGCAACGCCGGACGCGGCACATAGACAAACACCACTAGGGAACAACTCCAAGTTCCCGTGGTGTGTGTTGGGCAGTTCACCATCCCCCTCACGGTGGATGGAATCCCCAATCTGACTACGCCACAAGCAGTGGCACCTGTAAGCCTGCCCTCCGCAAACATCTCCTTCCCTCTTCCCATCAAGACTACCTTCACTGAACCGACCGCCGTCCCCCTGGCAGCTAGCCAAAATCGGTTGGACGACTTAATGCAAAGCATGCGGGCAATGCAAGCCAAGATGCAGCAGTTCCAGCAACACCAGCTTCACCAACACCAAGTGTTGCACAACCTGTCCCAATACCACTATCAGCAGCAGTTTCCCCAACTGACACCGAACCAACCACTGCTTCCACCTCGCCACCCTGCCCCGAAGCCAGTAAAGGCCTCTCCGCAGGATGGGCGCCTTCACCAAGGAAAGGCCTCCAGGCCCCAGAATCCCCCAAACAGCCAGGCCTCATCCCCAGGCCGGAGAGAAAGAAAGGTCATCCCCGCCTCGCGGCTTGCAGGCGGATCAGGAACCTCGCCCGCGAGGTCAGCACCTCGGGTCTCAAAACCGGAGTCCCCACTAGTGGGAAACCGATTCGGCGCACTGGCAACAGCGGACTACCAGAACTCCGAACCCATCGAGCTCGGCAACACGGAGGCCAGCAGCGCCAGCACAAGGCCCACTCAGCAGCGAAGACGCCGTCAAAGTCGACGAACCGCCACCCGCGTCTTATCCGAGCTCAGAGGCAAAGGTGAGACGAGCTCGGACGAGGTAGGAATCGCCCCGATTCTCTCAGTTCCTTCCCCCCTCGCCCCAGAACTCCTGGCAATCCCCTTGCCTAGAGATTTCAAGCTCCCGCCCCTAGACAAGTACGACGGATCCTTCGACCCCAACGATCACGTGGACGCTTTCCAGTCCCAAATACACCTCGTCAGGGCCAGCGAATCATGCATGTGCATGGCCTTCACCACCACCCTCAAAGGGGTAGCCCGCACTTGGTACAGGAACCTGGCCCCCGGATCGATAAAGTGTTGGGCTCAGTTCGTGCAGGTCTTCACTGCACACTTTGTTACCAACAAACGGTGCCCCAGAGCAGAGGAAAGCATCTTCGGAGTAGTCCAAAGGGAAGGAGAACCCATACGGGGCTACATCAAACGATTCAACGAGGCGTGCTTACAGATACCTCGGTTAGACCCCGCGGTACAGCTTGCCGTAGCAAAAAGTGGGGTGACGCACAAGGAATTCAAGTGGCACATGGTAGCTAACCAGCTCGCGACCGTGGCCGAGTTCCTCAAGCTCGCGGACAAATTCATGAGGACGGAGGAGGAAATCAACCAAAGAACCGAGGGCGGAAATGAGAAAAGAAAGAGGGATGGCGAGCCCTCTAGCTCGGCCGACCGGAAAAACCCGGCCCGGGACCCGAAACCGAACCAGTCATTCTGAGCTCCCCTGCCAGCTCGGACAGATTACACGCCACTGAACACAAGGCGGACCAAGATCCTAATGACGATCAAGGACGCCCCCTTCGTGAAATGGCCACCTCGCCTAAAGGGAAATCCGAACGAAAGAAACAAGAATTTGTATTGTAGTTTCCATAGGGACCACGGTCACAGTACCGAGCAATGTAATAACCTCCGAGACGAGATAGAGGGGTTCATCCGTCGCGGATACTTAAGAAACTTTGTACAGCACAACAATAATAGCAATAAAGCGGATCAGCCGGGCGAACACTTAAAAGACGCCCCGGAGACTAGCAGCAGGCCTGCCGAACCGATGCAGCGACAGCCTCCGGCAGAAAGGCCAGTTCGGGGAACCATCCATGTAATTGTGGGAGGTTCAGTGGTGGCGGGGTGCACATCAGCGGCAGCTCGGACCTCAGTTCGCGAAGCGGTCCTCGAGGAGCGGAACCCCCCGAAGAGGCCGAAGACCGAGGAGCCGATCCTCTTCACAGAAGACGACGCGCGGGGAGTTCGCTACCCTCACGACGACGCACTCGTCATTAAACTCAGGATCAACGACTTTGAAGTTAGGCGCGTACTCGTAGATTCAGGCAGCTCGGCGGACATCCTATTCAAGTCGGCATTTGATCGGCTACAGCTGCCAAGGAGCGAACTAAAACCTGCAAGCACTCCCCTGGTGGGCTTCAGCGGGGAGGAAGTCAGGCCCCTTGAAAAGATAACAGTGCCCGTGGAAGTCGGCACGTGGCCTTGTGCGGTCAGACTCAACCACGATTTTCTGGTGGTCGCGACCCCCTCCCCATACAACGCCATAATAGGACGGCCAATCACGCATATCCTGCGGGCGGTGGTCTCTACCTATTATTTGGCAATGAAGTTCCCTATAGACTTCGGTGTGGGGGTAGTGCGGGGCGACCAGCTCGAGTCCCGCAAGTGCTACGTCACCGCCCTAAAGGGCAAGTCCAAGCCGGCCGGCGACCTCGACCTGGAGCGGCCTACGGAGCAAGGCGAAGAACGAGCCTCGCCGACAGAAGAGACAGTCGCGATCCCGACCTTACCTACGGACCCATCTCGTGCACTCCAGATTGGTGCTTCTGTCAAGGAACTCCTACGGGCCGAACTGGTAAGTTTTTTACTCCAAAATTTAGATATTTTTGCATGGTCCGCGGCCGAAATGCCCGGTATTGACCCTAGTCTTATAACTCACAAACTTAACACTGACCCTCTAGTCAGACCCGTTAGACAAAAGAAACGGAACTTAGCCCTGGAGCGCTGGAAAGCGGTCGACGAGGAAGTCGAAAAGCTCCTCGCGGCAGACTTCACAAGGGAAGTCCATTACCCGAGCTGGGTGGCCAACCCTGTGCTGGTGAAAAAGGCGAACGGCAAGTGGCGCATGTGCGTCGACTACACCGACCTGAACCGAGCTTGCCCGAAAGACTGCTTCCCCCTTCCTAGGATCGACTGTCTAGTGGACGCGACCTCGGGACACGAATTGCTAAGTTTCCTGGATGCCTACTCAGGCTACAACTAAATCCGGATGGACCAGTCCGACGAGGAAAAAACCAGCTTCATAACCGAATTCGACATATACTGTTACAAGGTCATGCCCTTCGGGTTAAAAAACGCCGGGGCGACCTTCCAAAGACTTGTAAATAGGCTGTTTCGGCCCCTGATCGGCACAAAGATAGAGTGCTATGTAGACGACATGGTCGTCAAAACACAGTTTTCGCATGACTTAATACAAGACTTAGATTCTGTCTTCCAAATCCTGCGTCAGTATAACATGAAATTAAACCCCAAAAAATGTGTCTTTGGCGTCACCTCGGGCAAGTTCCTGGGCTACGTTGTCAATCGACGTGGCATCGAGGCCAACCCAGACAAAATACAAGCCATCCTAGATATGAGACCACCTCGGAAAATAAAAGAAGTCCAAAGGCTAAACGGCCGCATAGCTGCCCTAAGCCGCTTCATGTCCAAATCGGCAGACCGCTGCCTACCCTTCTTTAAAGCGATCAAAAGCAAAGGGTTCGAATGGACCCAAGACTGTTAGCTCGCGTTTGACGAGCTAAAAGGCTACCTCGCCAAAGTGCCAACCTTAGCTCGGCCCGAGGAAGGCGAAGTCTTAGAGCTATACCTCTCGGCCAGCGACGAGGTGGTCAGTTCGGTACTAGTAAAGGAGGCAGACCGGGTCCAACGACCCATATATTACGTTAGTAAAATCTTGCAGGGAGCAGAGACAAGGTACCCGCAGATAGAAAAGCTAGCGTATGCCCTGGTGATAGCAGCACAGAAACTCCGCCCGTACTTCCAGGCCCACACCGTCATCGTCCTAACCGACAAACCTCTGAGGGAAGTCTTACTCAAACCCGAGGTTTCCGGCCGGCTGACGAAGTGGTCCATCGAGCTCAGCGAGTACGATCTCCAGTACAAGCCAAGAACTGCCATCAAGGCCCAAGCCTTGGCAGATTTTATCGCAGAGTGCACATTCAAACCCAGAGCCCCTGAACTGGTCGAGCCCGAGGTCCCCAGTTCGGGTGAACTCGGAGCTCTCAAGCCAAACGAGTCCGAGCCCCGTGAAGTAGCAGCCAGCGTGGCTTCCCTCCTGGTTAGACCAAGCGCGAACTGGGATGAGGAGCCCTGGATCCTTCACGTAGATGGCTCCTCGAACCAACAAGGCAGCGGGGCTAGAATAGTGCTACGCGGCCCGGGCGGAACAAAACTGGAATACGCACTACGCTTTGAGTTCGCGGCATCCAACAACGAGGCAGAGTACGAGGCACTGATAGCCGGGCAAAACCTAGCGCGCAAGGTCGGGGCAAAGCACGTGGTTATCTGCAGTGATTCCCAGCTCGTGGTCAACCAAGTTACAGGCGAGTACGAAGCACGCGAACTCACTATGATTGCGTACTTGGCAAAAGTAAAGGAAGCTCTGCTCAACTTCTAATCACACTTCATCAAGCAAATCCCGAGGTCAGAGAACGCTGAGGCCGACGCCCTGTCCCGACTGGCTAGCATGAGCCACAACGCCAGGAGAACCGTGTACGTAGAAGACTTGCCTCGGCCCAGCATTCTCGGTGGGGCAAGAGAGGTCGCTCCCGTCACCGAAGCGGAGCCGAGCTAGATCGACCCACTCGCGAGCTTCCTGTTAGACGGAACCCTCCCCGCGGACCGCAACACAGCCAAGAGGGTGCAGCGCCAGGCAGCCAAATACGTCATGATAGACGAACGGTTGTACCGACCATCCTACACGCTCCCCTATCTGCGATGCTTGCGCCCAGCCGAAGCTGAGCTGGTACTCCGCGACATCCACGAAGGCTTGTGTGGCGGACACCTGGGGGGCAGAACCCTCGCCCAAAAGGCACTTCGACAAGGATACTACTGGCCAACTATGAAGACAGAGGCAATCGAGCTCGTCAGAAAAAGCGGCAAGTGTCAGAAGCATGCTAGCATCCACCATCAGCCCGCTGCCGACCTCAAATACCTCACCAGTCCATGGCCCTTCGCCCAATGGGGCATCGACCTCCTGGGGCCATTCCCACCAGCGACAGGCGGGAGAAATTTCCTAGTGGTAGCAGTAGATTATTTCACAAAGTGGATAGAAGCTGAACCCCTGGCAATAGTAACGGCCTGAAACATACAAAACTTCTTTTGGAAAAACATCGTATGTCGCTTCGGGCTACCTCGGGTACTGATCTCCGACAATGGCAAACAGTTCGAAGACATCAAGTTCCAAGAATGGTGCCGAAGTATGGGAATTAGTCAGAACTTCACATCGGTCGCACACCCGCAGGCAAATGGCCAAACAGAAGTAATGAACAGAGCCATCCTCCACGGACTAAAAGCGCGATTGGACCGAGCCAAAGGTTTGTGGGCAGACGAACTACCAAGTGTTTTATGGGCACACCGAACCACGAAAAAAACCGCCACGGGTGAGACCCCCTTTAACCTCACCTATGGCACCGAAGCAGTGATCCCGGCGGAAATCGAAGTGCCTACGTTACGACTAGAAGCGTACGACGAATGGACAAACGAGGGCGAGTTGCGCACCAACCTCGACCTACTGGACGAATTGAGAGACCTCGCGCACATCCGAACTGCGGCTTACCAACAAAAGGTAGCTCGGTACTACAACGTGCGAGTAAAAAAGAGGAACTTCCACGTCGGCGACCTGGTTCTCCGTAAGGTCATGGTGCCCGAACCCGGCGTAGGGAAACTTGGACCGAACTGGGAAGGACCCTACAGAGTAATGAAAACACTCGGTGGGGGAGCGTACGAGCTCGGAACCCTAGAAGGGAAACAAGTACCCCGAGCATGGAACGTTGTCAACTTGGGAAGGTACTATCTATAGGCCACCAAAGCAAGTACGCCAAGTTCGAAAATATATATATATATATATATATATATATAGCTCGAAGACACCAGTACATGAACAAAAAGACATTTCATTTCAAAACAGATGTGTACATTTCATTTCATTTCATTTCACAAGCCCGGGGCTACTTCATCGTTATCAGAAGCCTCTCCGACAACGCCCAAAGGACCTGCCTCCCCCTCGGAGTCTGGTTCGGCATCCGCGGCATTAGCCATCTCCGGAGTGATGCGCGAAGTGGATATGGCGCTGGTATCGAGGTCGGGGTACGTATTCCGGATCATCCACCGACTTAGCTTGAAACCCCTCCTGTAGGAGTCTACCATCAGGTCATCGAAATCCGGCGAAGCAATGTAATCGCTGACAGCCTTCTTCCTCGCATCTTCGATGCCTTGAGAGAAGATCTGAGTCCTCTCCCTGATATCCTCCTGAAGATACTCGACCTGGTGCTCCAGGTCCAGCTTCATTTCCGCCATGCGCTGCACCACCACCCCCATGGCCTCGGCATCCCTCTGAGACCTCGCCTACCTAGACCGCGCACGGCGAGCAGCAGCACCAGTAGCACGAGCATTCTCCTCGGCAGTCCGAGCAGCCTCCTCGGCAACTCGCGCCTGCCGCGAGCATTTCTCCACCTGGTTCGCCAAGGCGTGAATGGAGGAGTTCACCTATCAAAGGAAAACGAGGTCAGAGAAACGAATGAAAAAATAGAAGCCGAGCTCTAAAGAAGGGATCACTTACCACCATGGCATGAGTAACGGCACGGCAGGCCACTTGGTGTAGAGGGAGCTCGGTCCACGCCGCAACTTCCTCAGGAAACATCGCCTCCTTACTCCGTTGAAGAGCATGCACAGGTGACAGCACGCTCCTGAAGTCCCCCGGGGCCTCCGAGCCCGACGGCCCAGCTCGCATATGAGTGGACTCGGAATACGCGGGAGCCCCCGTGTGTGTGGTTTCAGCGTAAGGAGCCCCTGCCAGCCCCTGCATAGGAGGAACCATCTCGGGCTCTTCTGCCAGACAGTCCGGCACATCGGGCTCCGCAGCTCGAGATGGCTCGGCGCGAGCTCGCTTAGCCACCCGCTTTCTCATCTTCATCCCCTCGAACAAGTGCGCACCTCGTGACCCTCGAGAATCCATTGTACCTGCGAAAAGGAGTTCGGCATCAGTAAGACGTAAGCGAAGAACAAGACAAGATCACTAGGGAAAGAACCTACCCGAACTCAGGCCCGCAGCAATAAGCTTGGCCTCCGTCAGATACCATTGGCAATCCAGCCCAAGCCGCGCCCATTGCCGGAGACCCTTCGCTGTCTCCTCATCAAGTGTGATGCCGGAATCAGGAGCGGCCACTCCCCAGCCGGTCTGAAACAGCCACCCCATCGCACTTCGCACCCCGAAATAGTCCCGCTTCCACGCCGGGACCTTATTGGGGAGTCCGTGTAAGAGCTTGAAGCCCGGGCGAGGGGATAGGTAGTATGCCCGCCTACGCCCAGGAAGAGGACCCACTTGCTTTTTCAACATTAAGATACAAGAAAAAATCTCCAGATCCAGAGGGAAGCTCTCGTCGCAAAATAAAGAGATCGTTCCCACTAAGTTCCTAATAGAGTTCGGGTGAAGCTGGCCAACCGTCACACCGAAGTGGTTTAGGACCTCAACAAGAAGAGGGTGGAAGGGCAGTCGCAACCCCGCGGCGAGCTGTTCCCGGAAAATCACCATCTCATTAGGACCATGCTCCCAAGGAAAGCTCCCCGTAGGGATAAAATAACCGTATTCACTGGGCAAATTATAGTAGTCTACGAGGGTTTGAAGTTCCACAAGCGTCATGGTCGAAGGGCCGAACTGATCTACAACCCGGCCACGGCGGGAGGTGGATGCCGACCTACCCGAAGCACCTCGGGTGGAAGGCCCAACCCCTCCCTCAGGACCTACATCGGGCTCACTTGAACTACCGTGGGACGCAAACTGGTTCGTAGAACCCACATCAGACCCGCTTGAATAGTCTGAACCCTCCAAACCAGACATCGTGAAACGGAACGGGATTCCAAAAAACACTCACCCGGGAAGAAGACTGAAGCAGACCGCGAGAACTCGAACAAGCAAGACCTGGGGACGCGAGCTGAAACTTAAAGCGCGAGCTCAAGATATACAATGATAGCAAGGACGCCCCCCCCCCCCCCCCCGCGCACTATTTATATCCATAGCGTACGGAAAGCGACGGCCCAGATCGAAGCCAATCCAACAGCCCACAGCCGCGCTAAGCCACACGTCTTCCAAGACCAATCAGCGCACGTCTTTCAGAGACTGACGGAACGTCGCGCACGTCTTGTCAGAGGACAGGTGTCGGCACGTGTCTTCCCGAAACTGGCGGGGTAACGGCGCACGTCCCCTCGCAATAAAAGCGTCTACAGCGCAACTCCCGAATAACTGCCTTCACGACTTCCGGACGCGCGCCCTTTTTTGAAAATCAAATTGGAGCAAGCGCGCTCAGCACGGACCAAAACTCCCCCACTACCTTGCAAACTCCCCGCGCCAAGACGGAACCGTTGTCACAGGGAGTGGGGGGCAATTGATGAAGGGAAATTTGGCCCGACCTCGCGATCGCCCGACACGTGGCAAAGGCAAGCAGCTCGGGACAGTAGAGCACCCAAAGCAAACATCGGAAGCAAGTCCAAACTCACTACCGAGCCCGAACTCCAGAACGCTGTACTTAGTCCAAGCTCCTTGTTAAGAGCAAACTCCCTGTTAAAGGTCCGAGCTCCCTAAGTCCTAGCTCGGTACTAGGAGCCCGAGCTCCCTAAAGAACCTGAGCTTCCTAAGTCCGAGCTCCCTACTAGGAGCCCGAGCTCCCTAATAAGAGCGAGCTCCCTATCAAAGGTCCAAGCTCCCTAAAACCTGAAGCTTCCTAAATCCGAGCTCCCTACTAGGAGCCCGAGCTCCCTGATAAGAGTGAGCTCCCTCCTGAGAACCCGAGCTCCCTGCGAGGAGCACGAACTGTACTGGGCCCCAAGCCTCACAAAGCTGACCCGAGCTGACCCGTGGCAGCTCGGAACACTCCAAACCGAACTCAAGGCACCTCGCTCGCCACTCCAACACTTCACTTCCAAAGCACCAGGCCAGCCAGACGTACCCGATACCAAAGACGTCTTTATCCAAGGGCGGCGTACCTGACTGATTTGGGATCTGATGCCTGACAGCCGCATTTCAAACGGCTTCCTGCCACCGCCACCTGCAACCGTCGTCACCAGCCGCAGAGACGGCTCCGACAAAAGGACCAGTGGCGGTTCTGTCCGACCAGAGGAAATGACACCCGAACTGGCAGGAGTTCAGAAGTAATCATGTTCGACCTGACGGAGACCTGGAAGTGAGTGCGCGAGGTGGTTATAAAAGGCTTCTACCCCCCAGGGATGAGGTATGCTAACTTTCGCGCTATCTGGTTATTCTTGCCTTTGAAGGATTCTAACTTGAGCTTCGGAACCCTTACGCCGGGTTCTCCCCGGAGCTCCTCTTCTCCTCCCGTTTCAAGTCCCTGTTACTCATTTCGGAGGCAAGATCATCAACAGCTAAGACCGGCCAGATTGTGCATCATCAAATAGAAAAGATGATAATATGGCTGTCAACTGTGCAGGGAACACCTGTTGTAAAGTTTAAATCTAAGCCCACAAGGTATTTCAAAAAATCATACATTTAAGTCAAATAGTCAAGAATGTCAAGTATTTTTTACATAAAACAAATGCAACGAAACGGGTCAACAATACTTGTAACGGTAATAGCATCGGGTGACGGAGGATTGAAGATTACTTGATACATCACATAATCATATTGCAGTCAAAATAATACAGAATATATGGATTTACACTATATATTTGTATTTGTTGTATTCCTTCTAAACTGACCCTTGTGGTATTTGGTACAATGGCATTGTACTATTATGGCTGTATTGTTCAACACAATGCCACTGTACCAAACGGGTACACCCCTATTACTTCCGTGCTTACGAGATTTTCTGTGACTGGTGTAACTGTTGACGGCCTCGTCTTGTTTCCTTTCTTGATTGGGTTGAACCTCTTCAATCGCTCTGACGATACCTAGCATTACTCTGTTGTTTAAAAGGGTGTCTTCTACCATTCAAAAGCTAAAGCTTTTATTTCATACTATAATAACTTGAATACATCAGGCTATCAATCAAGAGTTCGCATCACCGCCCCACAAACGCCTCACACGACGTGCGACTGACAACCTGTCCTAAAGCTCTTTTCCCATATTCGCGCCCCTCCTGAAGCTCAAATCGGAGACCCCCGTTGTCTGCCCGAGCTCGGATCTACGCTCCCGTCACCAGGTAAACTCTAACCCTTGTTCTTTGTCTGGGGCTTTGATTTTTTTCATTAAACCCTTTTTGATGTTTTATTTTTCTTTGACTTTTTTTACCCTCTTCCACCTCCTTCTCCGGCACCGGCGATCGCTCCGGTCACCGTCATCAGGTGTTGCAGTTTCACACTTAGAACTGCATTCAACTTTTTTATTATGCAATGACTATTAAAAACTCGCTTAGAAAGTTGTTTGGTTTACAGGTTTTGGCTATGTATGAACTCCATCCAGCTTAGGAAAAAAAGACAGAAGGAGAAAGAGAAAGTAGTGCAGTGATTGGCTATGGCTACACAAAGCTGAATCTTCAAACTTTATTATTAATTTGTATGCTTTGGTACAGATACAGAAAGCTGAATTTTCAAACACTTTATTATTAATTTGTATACTTTGATACAAATGTTGTTTGGCTATGGCTATGAACTCTCTCTCTCTCTCTCTCTCCTCTTTAGCTTTCAAGGGTATATTAATATATTAAACACAGATTTATGGTATAGTCCAACTAACTAGCCTAAAGCAGGGCATTACAACTATCTTCCTGTCTTAGTTAAACAGAGGCTGGTCCCCTGAAGAAGGATCAATAATAGCTAGTCTTTGATGAGCCAAAAAGCAGTCTCCATGCTGGTACAGCCCACTCCAATCAAGCCTCCGATGCTTCAATCTGCAATATCAACACTTCTTATTAATGTTCCATCTACATGATAAATACGACTGCTTCGAAGTAGTTTAAAGAAACCAACAGAACTACGGTTACTGTCACAGAGCAAGCAGAATCCTCAATCTTAATCTAATACATGGTAACAGTAGTGTCACATGGATTGGAGACCCAGATCAAATCATGGGTTTCATAAGATCTAAAGTGACATGATGGTGATTAAACAAAAAACCATATTAATCTAAACCCATGTCAGAATCTTTTTCTTCTTCTTCCTTCTGAGAAATCTGACTCTGCTTCTTGATAGAGCAAGCATACGTATATGTTGACAGAGATATATTGAACCTTCTCTTCATGGTGTTCATTCAATAAGGTATCATCAATCTCAGCATCGCACGACTATTTTGCAGATTAAAATAACATATTACGAAGCTTTATAAACTATTGTTTAAAAAAATGCAACTAGAGAGAGATTCTTGTTTATTTGTTGCAGAAGTTCAGAATATCATGAATAAGAAAAAGGGGACAAAAAACTAGTATTCGTACAAAAGTTGGGATCCCATCTCAAGTTCTCAACTCGATAATGCCTCGCCCCAACTATATCATGAACCCAAATTTGTTACTTATATCATACTTTCTTCTTATATGAAATATTCTTGGAGAAGTATTTCTCCCATTGGCGTTTTCACTAACTTGGTTCTCTGATCTGCTTTTGGTTACCAACAAAATGAGATATCTTCTTTTCGGATAGCATGGGGTCAGTTTTGTTTCCTATCACTCTCCATTGTTTTCGGTCTGTCTTCTCTACCTTAATGAAGAGAGAAAAATAGAGGTCAAAGAGGAAACCTATTTACCTGTTTCGACTTGATTGTCTTTTCTCTTATAGTTTCCAAAGTTGTGTGCGCACAAAGACACAGCAAAGACATGCAGGGGCATCACTCCTTAGTTTTTTCTTCATAGAGCATTGGTTTCTCGAAATGAAAAACACTCCAATACCTGGTGACAGTGGCCGGAGCCATCGCCGGTGCCAGAGAAGGAGGTGGAAGAGGGTAAAAAAAGTCAAAGAAAAATAAAACATCAAAGAGGGTTTAATGAAAAAAATCAAAGCCACAGACAAAGAACAAGGGTTAGAGCTTACCTGGTGACCGGAGCGTTCGCCAGTGCCGGAGATCCGAGCTCAGGCAGAGAACGGGGGTCAGAGCTCTCCTCCAATTTGAGCTTCAAGAGGGGCGCTAATATGGGGAAAGAGCTTCAGGGGGTGCGTTCCAGCACTTTTGAGTTGGTTTTGGAGCTAACTGGAGGGGCTAACGTCCGTTACGTTAGCGTCGCATGTGGGAACGCCCCACTGTGCGACTGGACAGGTGTCAACCGCACGTCATCTGGCATAGGCTTAGCCTTGCCTACGTTTGGCAGGCTTACGTTATGGGACACCACTGTCATTTTCGCCTGTAAGATTTTTGGGAGAATTGATGTTATCTTCAGGCAGACCACCAAAAGTTTAACGTACTCTTTGAGAAGGGGTGGTCAACCTCCTTGGGTGCCTAACCTTGGCACTCCTAGACCATCATCCCTTGCGGGGTGGCCCTGGTTAATGGCTAGCATGGCTACTAGGGTTCCTCATGGGTGCTCACTTGCTCATGGGGACAGTGCATGGACCGGCACTGTGCTACCGACACTCAAGGGAGGCTTGGCATGCGGGCCTGGCTCAAGCATGACCCTTCACCATGCCAGCCCCTTGCCCAAGCTGATTGAGCTATCCCGGTACCCCTAGTGCACGGGTGTGTTTCGACCCAGCGGTTGCCTATCAACATGGCACACAGGTGCCCATCATCATCGGCATACAGGAGACCCCTCACATCGGTGCCAAGTCACCTCATCGGCGCACAGTCGCCTTGCATTATGGTTGTCCCCCTTTAGCATGTAAGTGGCGCCTCTCATGCACCGGCCAGAGCCAGCCGAGTGCCCCGGCCATGCGACTTGAGATCATGATCCAGTGCTACTGACCTTGGTGGAGCCATCTCACTGGGCAACTCCTAGCCTCTAAGCACACAAAGGCTTGTCCTGACCTACCTTAGCCTGGACGCCGCACGGGTTTCTTCCGCTGTAGAACTACCCCCGTGATAATTGGTATCAGAGCGAGCTAGCCAATTGCTGCCGCAATTAGTTTTCAGCAGATTAGCCCAGAGCCAGTTGAAGCGGTCATCCCGACAAGCAGCACATTGTGGGGTGCGGTCCCTAGGCACTTCCACCCAGGATCGAGCGGAATTCAGATCAGGCCTGGCAAGAGGCCATTTGTTTGTTCGTGTCCCCATTCCAATGACCCTAAAACAGCTTCCCTTGTGGGGGCAGACACATTGGTTGTTGTCCTCATGCGGGGGCAGACGCGTGAGCCTTGATAGGAATGTGGGTACACTGGCCATTGGAGCATGGCTGCCCTACACTAGCAAAGTATCAGGTGGACATGCTCATTTCAACAAGGCAGAACATTCGCAGCAGCAATAGCACATCACAAGGCGAGTGCATGTTCGGCAACATCATGGGTAAAAGTTGCCACCACTCGCGTTCAAAGCGGTCAGGTCTCCTTGAGGCAGCGGAACATTGGGGCCCCCTCGGAGTGAAGATGTAGCTCAAGTCGGTGAGGCGAAATGTAGTTTCGAGGGCCAAGAGAGCATAAGCCATGGCTAGGTTTGAGTAACCCGAATCGGCGAGGTGAAGTCTGCAAGCCAGCATGGTGAAAGAGTACCTAGGACACATCGCCAACATGAGGAGTAGACCTATCAGCGTGTTTGGTAGCACCACTGAAAAGCTACCAAGAAGACGGTCGAGCCTTGAGGTAAGATGATACATGGGGCGGACTTCCGTGAAGCACCACACACATTTCTCCGAGGGCCCTTCTTTCACAGTTCAACGGCATAGCCATTGCGCGGTTTGAGTAACCTCAACATAGGGGGTGAAGTCCAGGCAGGCCGGCATAGTGAAATGGTTCTGTCCCCATAAATGGACACCAACATAGGCAAGACCCGGGCTAGCCAGACGAGCCCTGGAACTGGCAAGGAAGTGGATGGCATGAGACACAGACGCCCATTCACGCGAAGATCATTGTCGAGGTCGACAATGGATTGAGTGGGGGAGCCTGTTACGGTCTGACACAGGCTTAGCCTTGCCTACGCTTGGCAGGCTTACGTTAAGGGACACCACCGTCATTTTCGCCTGTAAGATTTTTGGGAGAATTGATGTTATCTTCAGGCAGACCACCAAAAGTTTAACGTACTCTTTGAGGAGGGGTGGTCGACCTCCTTGGGTGCCTAACCTTGGCACTCCTAAACCATCATCCCTTGCGGGGTGGCCCTGGTTAATGGCTAGCATGGCTACTAGGGTTCCTCATGGGCGCTCACTTGCTCATGGGGACAGTGCATGGACCGGCACTGCACTACCAACACTCAAGGGAGGCTTGGCATGCGGGCCTGGCTCAAGCATGACCCTTCACCATGCCAGCCCCTTGCCCAAGCTGATTGAGCTATCCCGTTGCCCCTAGCGCACGGGTGTGTTTCGGCCCAGCGGTTGCCTATCAACATGGCACACGGGTGCCTATCATCATCGGCATACAGGAGACCTCTCACATCAGTGCCAAGTCACCTCATCGGCGCACAGTCACCTTGCATTATGGTCGTCCCCCTTTAACACGTAAGTGGCACCTCTCATGGACCAGCCAAAGCCAGCCAAGTGCCCTGGCCATGTGACTTGAGGTCATGATCCAGTGCTACTGACCTTGGTGGAGCCATCTCATCGGACAACTTCTAGCCTCCAAGCACACAAAGGCTTATCCTGGACGCCGCACGAGTTTCTTATGCTGTAAAACTACCCCCGTGACACTTATGCGCTTGTAATGAGTCATTCCAAATCTTCTCCTCACACCAACATCATTCCAACCACACATCCATCTTCCGTATTTGGCTACTTGTGTTATTATTCATGAGAAGATATTTCATGGGATGTACTGAAATACGTGTGAGATGTGTTCTATGAGGAACAAATCCCGATTCCTTTATAATTCATTGCAAGAAATATTTATAAAGCACAAGTTACAGAAACAATGGAAAACTCCTTGTCCTCAAAACACTCTACATTAATTATCTTATAGTATTAAAGTCCTATTTGGCCTCAATCTTACCCGAACCTACTTTAATATATGCCCTTCATTTTCTTTGCTGGATCAGAATTAATGGTCCACATTAATCCAAATGTTCAAAACCTGAAACAGCAACAATGAAATCAATGCGGTGGCTGGTGGTTGATTGGTGGTACCATTAGTACTGTTACTGATCAAGAGTGGCTTTCACCATCCCAGACACTCTGAGACTGAGAGAGCCTATTTAGTAGCATGTAATAAGAGTCGAGAATAAAATAAAAGTTGATATTTTTCCCTTCTGAAATGGCTATCTACTTGACCACCATAGTTGCTTCAATTGTTGGTTCTAAAGTTTTTGCAAGCAAGTACCTTGCTGTGGCTTGTGCCAACGCAAAGGCAGACATGGCTCCCAGAGTCTGTGAATTTGTACCACCCGTCGGTCCGAAGGTGGCAGCAATGCAAGTACTCAGAAACTTGAGTCGTTTCTGGTTACATTACACCCTCACCCTGTGGGCTATACTATTTCTGACCCTCTTGAAAAGACCTATGGTCTTATGGACCCTATTACTGGTGATGGCACTGCCGGCGTGCCTCCAGCTGAGCCAGGAATGCTTCATTTCCAGTCAGAGGGAGAGGGTGATCAGATCAACTGAAGATTCAGAAGACACTGTTAAGTCAATAACAGGCCTTCTGGGCAAGGTATGCCCTCCAATTGCAGAAGCTTATATTAGAGATGCTTCGATACGCCCCATCATTGTATTCCTTGTGGAATTGTTAATCATGGTGACTCTGGTTGAGCTCGCCCTTTCACTTGCTGTGTTTCAATTCCTTCTGTCACTTGGTATTGGACTACCTGTAGTTCTTGTTCATGCAGTCTTTACACGACAATGAACTCCAGGTATCCAGCTATGTTCAGTTCCAAGCTCTAAATAGTTTATTGTGTTTCAAGGCACCAAAGTTGTAAACCAAGAAGTGGGCAGTGGAAGAACAATAATAAGAGTGATTATTGATATATGTTGTAACCAAATCATGCTTCAGGGGTTCTTTCCTGTACAACCATGTCTGTTTCAAACATACTTGTAAATCATTAAATTGTAGCCATATCATCCCCTCGTTAAGCTTCATTTATTTCACCCAAGGGGTGGCAAAATTTTCAATTTAGGCTTTTGTTTGCAGTGCAAATTTCATTTGCATTTGTGCAGATGCATGAGATTGCAAATAGGCTAAATATGAGAGCATGCTCATTGAATCATCACTCAACAGCAAAAAACACAAGTTCCAGAGCATTCTGCTGATGTTCGACCGGCAGACGCAATTCCAGTTCCAGCCCAATTGAGAGTAGAGACTTCCCTATCTAATGGACCGTTCAGAAACGCAATAATACGGATATGGTTCTTCCACGTTGAACTTGAAGAGGCAGAGCCAGAGGCAGATATTGTATAGCGAGCTTCCCTAATTGCTCTAATTAGAAAACCATCTTATTGGGGGAAGTTTTGGATCCACAGATTATGTAACTTCTCACCGTATTGTTTGTTGATGGCGCTGTTCTGTTTTGGCCAAATAATCTTCCAATCTCCTCTTTATCATATTATCAAGCAGAATGGTGGGGATGATTGTATTTTGCTTCTTGTACATTTGTCCCTTCTTAAACCATCTAGTTGGGGGTTGCATTAACTCGCTTGACCCACCAATGAAAACAAAATAATATAAAGAGCTATGCTTTCCCATTGACGTATTTATCTTGAAATAGACTTCGGGCGTGTTTGGTACGGTGTCATAACTTACGGTTAGCTTATCATACAAGTTTCATTTCAACTAGAAAAATGCATATATGCGAGAAGGAAAATCTATGATGCCGTATTGAAAGAGTTTTGACCAATCAAAACCCATCAATGAATTTTGATAAATAAGACCAGATTGGCTACCACGTTTATGATATCAGTTCGTTGGTCAAAAAAATTTTCACATATCATAGTCAAACCTGTGGGAATTATCAAACTTGACATTTTTGGGTAGAAATATCAATTTGTATGTATCAATTCAAAACGTTTTCAAAACATTCAGTAGAAAAATTTTTCTTACAAATTTGTATTGATCAACCCAAAAGTCAACGGCAACAATGCCACTGTATCAAACACCTCATGACCCAATCGAATATCCTATTTCCCTTAAGGCTACATTTGTTTTTCATTTCTTTCAAACTTAAATATTTCTGCTACTAAAACTTTGTTTTCAACTCTTCTAAATGGCAAAGAAAATAAAATTTTCATTGCAAATTCATTTCCTTCAAACTGAAATGTTTCAGCTACTAAATCTTTGTTTTCCACTCTTCTAAATGGCAAAGAAAATAAATTTTACATTGCAAAAGGACCAACAGCCTGAAAATTTTACTTGCATAGTTGCATTTTATGTTGAAACGAACAGAGCTTGAAGAATAATAGTCAATAGAAGCATTATAATGAGGAACTCGTTGCAAAGGCATTTGCAAATGCACAAAAGAAGATCATGCCCACCATAATCACAGGTTTACAGCCTTCATTATCCCCCACCCCTAAATAATGCACAACAGGGGAAAAACAAAAGCCAAGTTGGTTCTGAAATGGATGATTTGCTACAAATAGTGAATATTATAACTTGTCACTTTCCCAATATAGCCAATCCTCCTTTTTTGGAGATGATTTCTTCTTGCTCCCATCAAAATTTTGATAATTTGTTGTTTCTCAAGAACGTGATACCTTCATGTAGGAGAATTTTTAGGTCAACTTGGCTTTCTGAAGGCTGAAGCCACGTAAGAATCAAAGGTTTCAATTAGAGCTAAAATCCTTGCTTCTCTTCAAGGTCTTCATGTCCTCACACTATTTGATGGAAGTAGGCTCCTATATTTTGATTGGGTAAATTCCAGGGCAGTGGAGTTCCTTCAATGAAAGGTATGTCAGAAGCCTCACGTCCAGGATATGCACCTTCCTCCATTTATCAGATGTAGGCTGCGAAACCCTAGTGCTTCATAAGTTGGGCAAGAGTGGGGAATCTAAACCCAAGTTGTATTCTGGGCCAACACTTTCCTTGAGATTCTTTCTGGACTTCCTAAAATTGTTGTTTTTTGTTCCTGTAGAAAGGTTGCTTTTCTCCTCTATAATTTTATATTTTTTCTATGACTTTCATTCCATGTCAAAGGGATAGAAAATAAGAATTCCACTGTAGAAAGGGCATAGATCAAAATAATTCCACATCTTTTACAGTGAAACAAACAGAAACCATAGAAAAAAAGGAAAATTTTATTCCATGAACACTGACTGTTTGACTTTTGAATGGTATCCATATCATAAAAGTAACCTGACTGACTTGTCCTTCATTGACAACCATATATAAAAATAGTGCCAAAATAATTATTAGCATGAGAAGAAACATCTTACTACTGAGATAAATGTTTCTTCTTGGAAATCCACTAAAATGAACATCACCCATAATGAAGAACTCTATGATGCTTCAACACAATTGATTTTCTAAAAGAAATCAGAGCTTCTTGCAAAGTGTCAAAAGCAAATAAGAATAAGAATATACATGCATGAAATACACAAACACGCACAAACCAATGAGTACTTGCCATGCAAAAGATTTTCTTACTGAATCATCTCTCCACGAAACATGCCCCTTAGAGTATCATGATTCATGAACAACTTCTTGATCAACTATTCTCAATGGCTCTAAAATAAAACCAGACTTTGGTATTTTGTTCTATGGAAGAAACTAACTATGATTGTATATTAAAGCTATGACATGGATTCTACAATAGAATTATGGAAATAGAGAAAACATACCAAAGTTATAGAAGGGCTAGAATCCTAAAGATAATGGCAGGACAATCAGTGATAAGTGGTATTCTTCTTTCTACAGCATCAATTAAAGTTGTATTCTGTCCCACAGCCTAGTTGGATGATGAACCAAAAATACCAAGCTATCAACACCAAAAGAAACCATCTCTTATCTTTTCCCCAAAACTGCATATTTTACATGTAAAAAGGAGTGGTAAAAAAAATTTTGGCCATGAAAGGACCAAAAAAAAACTAGAAGTTTATGGACAGAAATCTTTCCCACCCTTTTACAGTGAAACAGAGCCTAAAGAAACTTAAAAACTCATCCAAGACAACAAAGTAGACCCTTAAACCAAACAATAATCAGATACTTGGAATAGAGACCAGAAAACTCAGTCACACATTCACAAGTTCACATTGATCTTGATGGCCACATTTTCAAGATATTCTTTGCCAAGTTTTCCAGCACTCCTTGGTTGACAGCTTTGAAACGTTTTATCTGCATATATACAATTTAATTGTTGTGCCTGAGATCAAATTTGACATAATTCAATTCCATACAATAACATAACCATTCTCTTATTTGTAATCTAATAATAATCCATCATTAAAATCAGATGTTCCCAAACGCTCATTTGTTTTGGGATTCAACTATGATGCCAGAAAAATATGATAATGGAAAAAATATAACCAATCAACCGGCACCAGAAAAGTGGTAACCAATCAGGTGGGTTTTTCATCAAAATTTACTGCAGGTTTTGATTGCTCAAAGGCTTTCCAGTATCATGTCTTTCCGGCATTATAGATTTTCCCTTTGTTTTGATCTTATGCAATTTCATAGATGGGAGACAAGTTTTGCAAGTGAATGCCATTCAAGTGGCCAACTCCTCGCTTGGATTGAAAACCTTAAAACCCTAGTTTGAAACTGTTAATTTGTATATATATGAGTTATGTGTTGTGCCTTCGATCAGGTTATTATCAGATCAAAATTGGGATAAATACGATTCAATATGATAACATAACCAAGCCTTTGTTTTTTTTCGAGTGATTTGGATCATAACCAACCCTTTATTGCTCCCAATAACCCAACTGGTTTGATCCTATGCAATTTCATAGACATGACTGTCAGAAACCAAAGCATGAAAGAATTTGACCTTTCAAAAATTCAGAATTTTCAAAGCAACATCTTTCATAATAGATATACTGACCCAGATAATGGCAAGAGAAGAAATTACACTTTTCCATACAATACAGTATAAACAAATATTTTTTCTATACATGAACAAGTCTTTGATGCTTCAAACAGCTCTACTTTTAAGCCCATCTAAGGCTTCCAAATTCACAACAAGTTCTACCATTTACCTGTTCAATAATGAGTGATTAAACCTCCGAACTACATTCAAGGTTCTGAAGACTTCAGTTTCATGCGTCCCCCTGTAACCTTTTTAAATCTTGTAAAAGGAAAAAAGTTTGTATTTACCAACTTTTCAGGTTCTTACCTCAATCTGTTCTATGTGTCAGTTATGAATCTTAGGTTAACAGAAGGATTCCCCTAAAATTTTCTGAATCAACCACTCAAAATATGCACTTGAGTAGTATTCTTTCTTCAGAAACCCTTAGGTGGCCACCATCTAGGGGGAGGGAAAGTCATGCCACGCTGTTTTGCAATTTCCATAATATCGGCATTTTCAAGACTCCTGTCCTTTCCCCCTGAAAGCCTATTAATGGCATCTAGAAGACTCATCAAAGCTGGCTGGCTCTTAGAAGACAAGGCACCAGGAACCAAATCCGCAACTCCATTCTTCACTAGGTTAGTAAATGATGCTGGCAGTTCACGTCGTCCCCTAAGATTCTCAGATGCCACCGGTCGAGTAATATCAGTGCAGTTAACATAGTCCAATTTTTCCAAGTTGTTCGTATTTTTACTAATCGAATCATCCTTAGCATCATCAGCACATGCTTCAGCGGCATGTGTCTCATCGATCCCTATATTCTTTCTTGTGTTTGCTGCAGAATCTAGATCATTCTCAGCAAGTTTCCATGGCGATTCTTCCTGAACCTTATCAATGCAAAACTGTTGGACAAAGTGTACTAGTGTATTTGAAAGCTCGAGTTTTTTCTTTACCAAAGACCCACTCTGTAAGTGATCTGAAGAAGCTTCCTTGGCAATTCCATGCGAAGTATTTGCATCATCGTTCGCTTCATAAGCCGGTTCACTATTGTCCACAAAATCGCGGGAGCGCTTCGATACAGAACTACAATGTTCACCCGGTTCCTCTTCAACACGCCCAACATCAGCTTCGAAATCTTGGTTGGATGGAAGATCACCTAAAAGCTCTCCCTTCGATTTTGAAAAACCTGAATCCTCCTCTGCAGGAGATTTTTCCTTCCAAAGTCTAATTCTCTTCGATTCATTGTTATAAACCTCACCTGGAAGAGCACTACTGAGAACTTCCGCAGGAGCAACGGCATTATTAATATCAACGGTCCTCGGCGAAGCTAATCTCGTACAAGAAGGGGATTTCTCCTGTGAAAACCCTAGATCATTATGTTTACCTAGATCGACCGTCCCAATAAGTCCAGTACAACCATCTTCCTTGACGACATTAATCGCACAATCAACATCAACAGGATCGGTTCCCAAATCAACATTGTTATCAAGATCAACCCTCCGTTGAGCTCCCGAGCTAACAAAGAGAGATTCCTCTGGTGGGGTTTGAAAATCGTCTTCTGGTGGAACATCTTTGTTGCTCGAACTTTCCGGAACAGAGCATATCAAGATTTCAGTGGAGGACACTGGAATTCTGTCATCGGGCTGCGCCAATTCGCCACTAGAGAAAAATACCAGATCTTCCTGAGATTCGCCGTAGAACTGGCAATAACGAAGACAATCTTCCTGAGAGGAAGAATACTTACACTCACGAACAATCCAGGCAAGAGGATCGTCATCACTATCCATTTCTAGGGTTTTCGAATGCTTAATGCTTTACTCTCGGTTTCCCGCCGTTTTGTATGAAACCAAACTGTGGGGTTTTTTTTTTCGGTAGAGGCATATCGCCGATCGCCCCCATCTCACCTCTTCTCTCGCAATCAAGTCCATGTCAGCAGCCCCTCTTCCCATTCCCCTTGTGAGGCCAGATCTGCTCATCACACAGGAGGCCTCACACCGACCTCACACACATCCTACAATTTATTAGAAATACACAAGTGTGGTTATTCATAGGAGATATTCTAATATACGGTGGGATAGTGCTCCTTCTTCCTCGATACCACATGCATTGGGAACATCTCCCATAAATAATAACTTATAAATATGGGAACATCTCCTTCTTCCTTCTCAAATCTCAATGCATGGTAGGATGTGCATGTGAGGTCGTTGTGAGGAATAGATCCGATCTGAGTTTGAAATCTTTCTCTTTACATAGCGCTCTTCACTTTGACCTTACATCATATTTTGACTCACATCTGCTAGAACATGCTGTGATGTTTGTGAAGAGCGCTCAGATGGTAGCAGATCGTGATTTCTTATAAAATATGCTGGACAAAAGGCATGAGACCAGATCTGCTCCTCACGTATGGCGCTTTACACCCGCCTGCATTGGGAATATCTCTCATACTTATAAGTTATTTTTCACGGGAGATGTTCCCAATGCACTGTGGATGTGAATGTGAGGCGCCCAAGTGTGAGGAGTAGATCCCATTCCAAAGGCATGCATATTTAATGTGAATGTATATAATATTAAAAGTTATTTAATATTAAAAATAATTTCTTAAAACAAAATCAAGAAAAATTACATTATGAAAAATTAGACTTTTCTCTATAAACCCTATTGTACAAAGATTATACAACTTTAAAGAACAATTGATTACATGATAATTATTCAAATCAATAATTATCAATAATATACAAAAAAAATAAGAAACTATAGAGTGGATAATCACTTTTTTTTGTTGGGTGATTATTATACTTTTAAATTTCTTGTAGAGTTTCTCTTGACAACTACAAATAGACAAATAGGGCCACTTGAGAATAAATAAGAATAACAATATATACAATAAGAAAATAAAAGTATTGTTTCTCTAGGAAATTAACAATATAGCAACAATTATTAGGGATGGAAATTTTCCTTGAAACCCCTGATCCCTACCCTGTGGGGATCCTTGCTTATATATGTTTATATGTATACATGTATCTATTTGTGCATGTATATTAATATTTATTAAAAATATGATTGAATGTGTTAAAATATATTTGGATTTTTTTTTAGTATGAGATTGTAAATTTTAACTATTTTATTTTAATTTTTAAATAAAATAAAAAAGAAAACAAAAAACAAAATGATTAACATCATAGAAAATTCACAAGGAGTGAGGATATAACCTTGTCCCCACAAGTAGGGATGGGGTAGGGATTTTTGCAAGGATGGGATGATAGGGAGTGACTCCTCATCCCCACTTCGCCCCCATTGCCATTCCTAACAATTATCCACCATCACCCTCTTTCTCTAGGAAATTAACATTATTTTTCTTCTTAAAGTCATTTAGATCAAATGTTGTCAACATTAATTAATGCTACATTTGTCACGTATAAATTCTGAGACAATGTTCCTTTGATTTTCATTTCTATCATATAAAAATAAAAAACAATAACAATAATAAAATTTTTTAGAAAATCAATAAATGGTACTGTCACAAATTTCGTTGATAACACTAAATATTGGGCTAAGGAGAGAGAGAGAGACTAATAGGGACAATTCTGGGTCTATTTTTTGTTAGTAAATTATTTATAAATAAATGGTTAATTAATTTTTGTTAACAAATAAATAATTTTTGTTACTAAATAAATAATTTAGTAAATCAAATAATTAAATAAGAGTTTATACACAATATACACAACAATTCACTTAATTTAAGAAAATAAATGAATAAATAAATAAAACTTTATTGTGACAAGATTGGTATAGGCCATATCGAACCATACCTAAACCTTTGACAGACATAAATATTAGGCTCGAGGGAGGGAGAGAGAGATAGAGAAAGAGAGAGTGTGGTAGATAAATAAATAAATTATTTATTTAATTTAACAAAATAAATAAAAAAGGCTTATTTATTACTAGGACGGGATTGGTATAAGCTATCCCAAAACAGACCCAATCTATTGATAGCTCTAAATGTTGGGCTTTGGGAGAGAGAGAGAGAGAGTATTGATAAGGATGGTTTTGAGTCTATTAAGTAAAATTTTATAGATAATAATTTATTTAATTTAATTTAATAAATAAATGAATAAATAAAAGTTTGTTGGGATGAGATTGGTACACACTATAGAACCAGACCCAACCCATTTACCATCCTAAATATTGGGCTTGAGGAGAGAGAGAGAGAGAGAGATTTGAGAGAAAATAAAGATATGACTTTCATTGTTTTTGTTTTATATAGTGGCATGATAAAGTAATTATTTTTTAACAAATAAATAATTTAGTAAACTAAATAAATAAAATTTTATAGATAATAATTTATTTAAGGTATTAAGTTTCAGCTCTCTCATTGGGTCCTCTATTAAGCTATTTAGCCTATTTTTGCTCACCAATAAATTCTATTAATTAGATCTATATCCAATATTTTTAACAAATCCATGTTTTGTAAAACAACCCAAAAAATGAAATGGTTCTTCTATCTTAGGGGTGTGTAAGCAATTCAACCAGGCATATTTCTAATATTTTATATAAATCATATTAAAAAATAAGTGTGATAAATAGGATTTGTTTCTATTGACGTTAGAAATGAAATACAAATTTCAAAACTAACCCAAAAAAGAAAATATTTTCCTATTTGATGGCAGGTCAACTGTTCAACCTTTGTGTCAAGTGTAACAACCCTTGGTGTCAAAGCTAAATAATAAAAATATAAATTATGAAAAAACATAAAATATATAAATATGAAAATTCACTAATATTTTATATTAATCATATTAAAGAAAAATATGTATTATAAATGAGAATTATTTCTATTAACAATGAAAATGAAATACAAGATTTAACTAAACCCAAAATGAAATTGTTTTCTTATTTGGTGGCAGGTCAATAGTTCAACATTCTTGGTCAAATGTGTCAACTCTTGATATCATAAATTCATAATTAAATAATAAAAATTAAAACAAGATAAAAAAAAACACAAAAATATGAAAAAATAAAGAAATTTTGTACAAAATGTTTGGGCACATCTCTTATATTATATATTCTAGTGTTTTCAAACTATTGTTGACTTGGATGGTTAAATCGTTCGGCCCGAGAATCATCCAAGCAACGGGCTCCAATTCACCCTTAACCCAATCCTTGGCCAAAAATTGTTGACTTGGTCAATGACCTACTAACCCGAGCAGTCGAATCATCGACTCATTCGACCCGAACAATGATTTTTGACTATTTTTTATCTTAATTATTTTTTAATTTTTTAAAATTAGAATGGGCCATCCGTTTGAACGGGACGGTCAAATCGCTGACTCGAAAACTAGTAGCCAAAGTGGTTCTGGTTCTGGGTTGGTTTTTAAAACATTGATATATTCATAAATATCAAAGGAAAAAAATACAAAACTAAAGAATTACATAATAAAGTGTCATAAACAAAACTTTTTTTATTGATGATGGAAATGAAATTCAAAAATTAAAACTAATTCAAAAGTGATTGTTTACAAAAATTATATAAATTTTATAAGAAACATTTGACCACATCTTTAATATTTTATATTAATCGTATTAAAGAAAAACAAGTGTGATAAAGAAGAAAAATTATTTCTATTGATGAAGGAAATAAAATACAAAATTTAAAGATTTTTATTGATGAAGGAAATAAACAAGTTAAAAAGCCGTTTTGCCCTGGTTACCTTTTCTCTGTTCAAGTCGTTTTGCCCAGGCATTCCAGGATCTCTAAGAAAATAATTGAGAACAGTGTTCCAGCCGTTTTGCCCAAGCAACGAGTCGAAAATCAACACTTGCGACTTTTCAGTGATTTTCGACTGTTCACAACGATTTTGGACTCTGTTCAAGCTGTTTTGCCCAGGCATTCCAGGATCTCGCAGAAACTCCACTGTTCTCAAGCTGTTTTGCCCAGGCACTGTAGGAGCTCAAAGAAAATCACTGAAAAGTACGCAAAAACCGGACACGTGAAGGCCGTTTGGGCTTTTCTGGAGTAGTCGCAAGTGTCCGGTGTCCCTCATGGAGTAGTCATATGCCAAGTATGATCTCCATTCACATTGCAAACCTGTGACCCTTTCTCTGCCCGGTGTCCCTCATGCTGTCCCTTTCTCGTTACCTGTGTTTTGCTCCACACACAGACATATCAGATTCACCATGTAGAATATTAGTAGTTGATTGTTTAGTGGTGTATGACTCATTTCTCTGTAGTTATTACCGTTCTAACCGTAGGTGCAATTCCATGGGGTTGTTGCCCTAGTTAAATTATGATGTTCTTTGATCTGTAAGGAAGTCTCTGCACAATATTTCCTCTTGTCGCACATTAGAGAAGTTAGGTTTGACTCTCAAAGATGATGCAGTCTGTTTCTTGATTATTATTTATGGGCATAGTTGCAGACTTGCGTTTAGGTGTATCATATTTGTGCTTTCAGTATAGTAAAAGATGTAATAGTTGTATCAATAAAAGATGCCGTGATAAGGAGTTTCCTTCAGAATTAGTTGGGATCTTGCTCTATGATTGTAGTTAACAGGAGAGCCCCTAGATTAAGTTGAGGTCTCTCTCTCTCTCTCTCTCTCCTCTCCAAGGATTCAAAACAATTTCCCCCCTGTAGTTCAATCTGTAGGTGACATGAAAGTTACTGGAATCTGGAAGTGGCAATCATTCAATAGCTCTCTATATACTCGTAGTATCCTATTTTAAACCTTTAAAAAAGAATGATATAGTTTGACATCATGCTGATTTTACTAATGCAGAAAGTTCACTTGCTAAGAATCCAAAAGCAGTAGTCTTTCAGGTAGAAGAGTTTTGTTTTTGGTATTTTGATTTCTTAACGCAAGTCTAGTGTTTACATATTCCATGATCATGCTTTAATAGATTGGAATTGGTATTCCCAAAGTTCTTTTTCTTTTTTTTTCTTTTTTTTTTTGAAAAAAGGTTAAGTAAGAATTTTATTGCATAACACACACAAGAAAAGAATACAACATACACCCAAGAGGAGAGGGCAGGACAAACATCACATTGCACATCCCATAAGCTCTTCGAGTTCAGCAACAGGAACATATTCTGGTGCTTGAAGTCATCTACAATGCCTTTTCTTTTAATGTTAGAGAGTCTACTATTCCTTTCTTCCCACACAGTCACCTTCTTACTAGGCCAGGTAATCTCTAGTCTAGCAGCAATCCTTTACTGAGCAAGGCATGGACCAATTCAGACCAGTAGCTTTGATGAAGTGCCACCAGATCTCAACAAATTACCAGGAAATGGATGCAAAGATGGTCAACAGACTCAGTCTCCCAGCCACAAAGGCCAAGCTTTAAGTCCTGGATCAGCAAATTGCATCTCAAAATAAAAAGTCTTGGTAAGACACTTACAAAGGGCTGCAGCCCAAACCAAGAAATTCAGCTTCAAGGGGACATTGGGTTCCAGACCTGCTTGGTTGGAAAGCACATTTAGTTTGACCCATTCGACCCACACACAGATGATTTAACAGAAAAATGTCCATCATAATTCCATCTCTATCTCCAGATTCTCCACTTGTCCATCTGATTTACCTCAACAGACTGATGCTTCAACAACTGAAGCAGCCCAACAACCCAATCCCGGAAACTTCTCCTGAATCTGGAACTCCAAATCACATTTCCCCCCAATAATCTCATAAAACTCCGCAACTGAGGCATCCTTATTCTTGTCTAGTCGAAATAATTGAGGGAATAACTCTTCCAAAGAAGTTTCAGCACACAACAATATGGAATACTTACTCTAGTGCCCGGGCAATACCGATCCAAGTT
The DNA here is from genome assembly GCF_055504915.1 of Nelumbo nucifera. NCBI lineage: Eukaryota > Viridiplantae > Streptophyta > Magnoliopsida > Proteales > Nelumbonaceae > Nelumbo > Nelumbo nucifera. Next base: position 31,857,592 of record NC_142654.1, read on the forward strand.
CTGTTAACCTTTTTACATTTGTATATCTTTTGTTATGGTTGGGCTTGGCAAAGTCAAATTATTGCATATATAGGGAGAAAACGAACAACTGTTCTGAAATGCTAAAGCATGAAGTAAAAACATTGTGAGTCTACCTTCTTTAGTAGAATATGGTAAATGTTCTCATTCGTGCGTTTTTTTTTTTTTTGAAAGCTTGCTTTAGGATGCTTTGTGAGTCTACCTTTATTTTATGATGCCATTTTGATTTTTTGAAAGCTTGCTTTATAGCATGCTTTGTGAATTCTGATTCAGTGGAAGTTAGAAGACTGAATGCCTAATTGCTTCTCTTCACCTAGTTTCTTGGCCTACTCACCTTGTGGCCCAAAAGGCCAAATAGTTGGATGATTTCTGTGTCAACCCACTTTGTATTTGAGATAAAACTTAATTCAGTTTACCACTTTTTTTTTTTTTTATGTTTTTTTGGCAAATATAATCACTTTTTTATATGTTTGCTATTTTTCTTGTGTTGCAGGAACACTTGGCATTATAGAGCAATGGAAGCTGCAAATTTGTAGAAATTTATGATAAACCTATGACAAACTCAAGGACTATGCATTGATTTCTTGAAATCAAATTTTCTCATTTTGGGACGTATTTTTGAAGATGTCAAACTTATAAGTTGATAGTAACAATAGCCAATCATGTTCTTTGTTTTGTGTGGTTAATGCATATAAAAATTATATTTATTGTCCATCAGATTCTTCTTACCTAGAGATCTTTGAACTTGGACAAGGGCCATCTAGCAGAGTATGATGCTACATATCATTTGTTAATATTTGGAGCTGTAGTAGTGATTTTTCCTTGCATGATTTTCCCACAAAACAAGCATGGGAAAAATAATTTTCCCACGTTTTTCCCATGTATAACCAAATGATGGAAAGTGAAATTTTCACACTTTCTCATCCCAGCCCATCCCATCCCATCCTATCCAAATCTTCCTGGAAACCAAACGGAGCCTAAATGTAAATATAGTATGAAACTTTTTTTGAACTAAAATTACATTCTATTTCTTTGTTTGAGAAAGGGTATAAAAGTCATTTTATTATAACTTTAATATCATCTTTAGTGACTATTATAATGGGCATATTTGTGTATTTAATCCATCTCTAATGGTAAGAGTTGAAAATGTAACTTTAATTATTACTTCCCACCTTATTTTATTTCTTCTCAATAAGCCTTATATTTAAGGTATTAAATCCTATATTTTAAGTTTATTTTCACTAATAAATGCTATTAATTAGGTCTATGTCAATATTTTTAAAAATATAAATCAATATATTTTAAAACTAACTCAAAAGCAAAACCATTCTTGCTAGTTCCCCCTAGGTAGTCCCATGAGGGACTTTTGCTGCCGTGGTTGCGGAATCCTGTGCCCTTGAACAAGTCAAGTTCGGTGTCAAAGCTCCTACATTTACACAGTTTGGGGAACCCGCAATATATATTTTTTTCCTAATGAAGAAGTTCAAAAGGCTTGTGAACCTTTCAAGTTTGCTCTCGTTGCCAAATGCTCCTATGGCCGACCACCTATCCCTGAAACCCGTTCCCTTCTTCTGAACCGTTTCAAGCTACAAAAAGAAGTTATTTTCGTCATTGATCATACTTATTTGCTTCTACGCTTTCAATGTGAAGAAGATACCTTATTGGTTTGGCTCAAAGAGGTAATATATAATATCTCCTTGGTTTCTTGCCTCTTTTGGAATTATGAATTTCTCCATCTTTTTAATTATGATTTCTTGCCTCTTCTAGATATTCCCCATATACCCAACTCAATTGATTTGGGACAGGATAAAATAGTGGTGGAGTATTGCTAGAAATAAATCAAATTATTCGTATCATTCCATTAATTATTGCTAGAAATAAATCAAATACTGGTGGAGTATTGCTAGAAATAAATCAAATTATTCGTATCATTCCATTAATTATCTTATGGGTTCTTTGGAATGAAAGGTGTAAGCGCACCTATGAAGGGAAAGGTGAATCTGCTACCTCCCTGATAAACAAAGTCAAAAAGTGGCAAAGGGACATTGATGCCATCACAGAGAAACCCCTATCCAAAGTTAGTAACCCCATGGCTCCTTTTGATGGCCTAAAATGTTGTTTTGACCCTGACATTCTAGAGATTGAAGTTGAGAGTGACAATAAGACTTTTGTGGACATATTGAAAGGTAGTGCCAGCATCCCCTGGGCAGCAACTTATATCATTGATATAAGGGGGATAAAATCCTTACTTTCTTCCATCACTATTCAATTTTCCCACAGGTTAAGACAAGGTAATAAATGTGCTGATTTTTTCGCCAACATAGGTAATGACGAAGCGAGATACACCCAATACACATCCATCTATAACACTCCAAGACTTTCGGCAACTCCTTTTTGAAGATTTTCGTAACTTCTTGTCATGTCTGATTCTCCAAGTGCCTTTCTTTGGTATGTTTTGCCTCTCTCTTGCTTTTCTTTTTTCTTATGTATTTGTGGGATAGGTTGAGAGTCTTGGGGAGAGTAATTTTTATTCTGGATATGGGGTAAGGCGGGACATGTCCTCCCCTGTTTTATCCTTATTTCTGCTTTTTGAAAATGGTTAATAAAATCTTAAGGTGGCCACCCCTCCACCTGGAGTAAAGCTTGGGGTAAAAAAAGTGTGATATATCAGAATTATTTTTATACACAAAAATACAAAAAAAAAATTATCAAAAAATTGAACACATATATAATTCTATATATACACTACTATTAAAAATATGAATAAGATTGTGAAACTTTTTTTTACTAAAATCAAGGTTTTAAAAATCGACCCAGAAACAAAATCGCTTTGGCTTCCAATTTTTGAGTCAGTGGTTCAACCATCCAGTTTAAATTGGTCAAATTGATAAGATATAAAATATAATGTAACTTTTTATTTTGTTCGTTAGATTAAGATTAGGTTAAAGTCCACTACATATATACATTATTATGAGAAGGGAGTGTGGGACTTTGAGAATGAGACAGTTGGTTAAAGTTGAGAAGTGAGAAAAAGAAGAAGAACAAAAAGAATAAAAAGAAGAAGAACAAAAATAAATGTCAGTTATCTCCAAATTCATCATTACTGCCACAACAACATTGTTTGCCTTCTTCTTACATCTCTTTCATCTCTCTAAGTCTCTCTCAAATCCCAAATTGTTTGTTTTATTAGTGTATCTTAGATTTTAATATAAGATTAGTGTTTAATCTCTCATCTCATGCATCATTTTCTCAATTTCTTCATTAGAGTTGCAATTGTTTTTGTTGTTACAACTTAAAAACAATCACATAAATGACAAATTCAAAATCAAAATGGAAAAATTAAAAACCCTCACTAATTTTGGCCATTGGGAACAACCAAACAAGATTATGAGATATGAAATTTTCTTTTTCAATTTTTTTATTTTATAATTTCTATTTTAAAATAAATAAAAATTTTATAATTATTTTGAAAGCAACCTGAGAACCGTTAAACAGGTTACATTTTAACGATTAAACAATTCGGGTTAGCGATTCTCTAACCATTTCAACAAGTTTTTGGTAAGCAGCGGTTTAGAGCAAAAATGGAACCGATGACTTGACTGGTTCTTGGGCCAAACAATTCGACCTCTGGTCTAGTCCGAATTTTAAAACATTGACTACAATACTCATTTTTTAATTTAGTCCCTATTTAATTGCAAATTTAAATTGTAAATTGAAATATTAATTTTTACTTCATTCAATTCCCTCTATTTAAATCTTACATTTTTTGATAAATGAATAAAAGAAAAAATACATCAAAAAGATAAAACATTACAAAAAGAAGAGTCTAGCCAATCAAGTAGACCTATCAATGATACTTGAAACTTCACAATTCGATCTGAATATCACATATTTGGATAAAGTTTTTTTATACAATCAGATTTAGATTTTGTAATCTACATCTGATTAATAATAAAATTAAACAAAAAAATAAAAAATATATAAAGCTTATAGAAATTTTGGATATATTATTACTATAATTATCATCATCTAGAATTGTCACGTGCAAGGCACGTACCTACTTACTAGTCTATTTAAAAGGAGTTATATGAGAGGTTTAGCTAATTATGGATACAAAAACCCCAAACATGGGAACATAGGAAAGATGGCATTTTATTTTATTTTATTTTGGAGGGAAGGTGGATCCAACTAAAGCTTGTTAATGCCACCTGACCCATATTTGAAGTACAAGGGCCCACCCATCATCTAATTGGTCCAACCTAATGGACCAACTAGTTCAAAAGCAACATTTATACTATATATAAAAGTGTGTATGTAGTGTGAAACTTTTTTTGCACTAAAATTACCCTCTATCTCATTGTTTGAGAAATGGTATAAAAGTCATTTTATTGTAACTTTAATGCCAACTTTAACGGCTATTAAAATGCCTATACTTGTCTATTTACTCCATCTCTCATTGTAAGGGTTGAAAATGTAACTTCAATTATTATTTTCCACCTAATTTAATTCTCTCTCATTTAGTTTTTTAACTTAAGGTATTAACTCTCATTTTCTCTTATTAAATCCTATATTTAAGTTCTTTTTCACTAATAAATGCTACTAATTAGATCTATGTCAATATTTTTAACAATATAAACCCATATATTCAATATTGACTCAAAAAAAAAAAAACATCCTTTATCAAAATGGTGGCTAAGCAATTAATTCAACCATTAGAATCAAATTGATTAACTTATAAAGTCATAATTAGGTAATAAAATTTTTAAAAGATAAATGAATATAGAAAATTACAAAAATAAAGAAAAATTAGACACATTTATGGTATTTTTATTAATCAAGTAAAAAAATAAGTTATTTTTAATGATAATGAAAATTAAATACATATTCAAAACAAACCAAAAATGAAATTATTTTATTGTTAGCAAAGATCAATAGTTCAACTTTTGGGTAAAATGTGTTAACATTTAAGGTCATAAATAAATGAATACATAATAAAATTAATAAAATAAAAATACAAAAATGAAAAAAAAAACTTAAGTTTTGCAAAAGGATATTTAGGCACATGTATAATATCATATAATTATCATATTAAACAAGAAGTGTGACATATCAAAATTATTTTTAAACACAAAAATACAAAAAGAAAATTATAGAAAAAAATGAACACATCTATAATTCTATGTTTATACTACTATTAAAAATATGAATAAGATTATGGAACTTTTTTTAATTAAAATACTTCATTTTGAATTTAATCCTATATAATTGTAAGATTTAAATTGTAAATTGAACAACTACTTTTTACTTCATTCAATTCTATTTATTTAAATCTTACATTTCCTTGATAAATTAACAAAATAAAAAGATACATAAAAAAGATAAAGCATTACAAAAAGAAGAATCTAGCCAAGTAGGTAGGCATGCTTATGACACTTGAAACTTCACAACTCAACTCAATTATCACATATTTGGATGAGGTGTTTACGTAATCAAATTTGGATTTTGCAATCTATATCCGATTAATAATAAAAAACAAAAAAACATATTTATAAAAATTTTTGAATACATTATTACTATTATTATCATCATCTAGAATTGTCATGTGTAAAGCGCATGCATGCTTACTAGTTGCATAAAAGATCAAAATCAACGTTGTGACAACTATAATGAGCAAGTAATTGTTCAAAGGAAGGAGGGACAAACTATGAAATAAAGTTCATTTTGACAACTCATCATCATCATCCATGCCTTATCCAATTATATGTTATCAGTTACATAAATTCTGTTTCTTCAATCCATTCTATTTGGAGCCATGTCCATTATTAAATTAATAGTGTTTAAATAATTTCTTACAATTTCTACCCATATCCTTTTTGGTGTACCTCGAGCTCTTTTATCCCCTTCAATGTACAACAAATCATTTTGACAACCATCGATTTAAAAAGTATTCAAACGTATGATCACAACTCCTTTTCTACTAAAACTAAAAGAAAAAGAAAAAGAAAAACGATCTCCTACCCACACCTACCACAAGGCATTACAATTGTATATTAGGAACATCTCCCCATGAATAATAACATCGAAATATGTGAAATATTCTCAATGAGCAGCTGCACTGGGGGTAGGGGATCCAAGGGCCTTTTGATGCCACCCTCTTGTGGATTTCTTGGGGGATAACCAAGGTTTTTAAAATCAGACTGGATAGGGAATCATCATGGGGATAGATTCCTGGGTCGAACGGTCCAAACAAACAACTTGTTCTAACAAAAAAAGTTAAAAATAAAACAAAAAATGGTTAAAAACCATTATTCAGGTCAATGGTTCAACCACCCAGGAGCGATGCACTGACCAAATTGACGATTTTTTTGCAAAAAAAAAAACAGTTTTAAGGGTGAAATGAAACCGGTTCCTGATTTTTCCAATTCGGTCCGATTTTGAAAACACTGTAGATTTTTCTTATACATATTTTCTGACCAATCCAGGAGTGATGCACTAACCAAAAATGAAATTATTTTATTGTTAGCAAAGATCAATAGTTCAACTTTTGGGTAAAATGTGTTAACATTTAAGGTCATAAATAAATGAATACATAATAAAATTAATAAAATAAAAATACAAAAATGAAAAAAAAACTTAAGTTTTGCAAAAGGATTTTTAGGCACATGTATAATATCATATAATTATCATATTAAACAAGAAGTGTGACATATCAAAATTATTTTTAAACACAGAAATACAAAAAGAAAATTATAGAAAAAATGAACACATCTATAATTCTATGTTTATACTACTATTAAAAATATGAATAAGATTATGGAACTTTTTTTAATTAAAATACTTCATTTTGAATTTATTCCTATATAATTGTAAGATTTAAATTGTAAATTGAACAACTACTTTTTACTTCATTCAATTCTATTTATTTAAATCTTACATTTCCTTGATAAATTAACAAAATAAAAAGATACATAAAAAAGATAAAGCATTACAAAAAGAAGAATCTAGCCAAGTAGGTAGGCATGCTTATGACACTTGAAACTTCACAACTCAACCCAATTATCACATATTTGGATGAGGTGTTTACGTAATCAAATTTGGATTTTGCAATCTATATCCGATTAATAATAAAAAACAAAAAAACATATATTTATAAAAAATTTTGAATACATTATTACTATTATTATCATCATCTAGAATTGTCATGTGTAAAGCGCATGCATGCTTACTAGTTGCATAAAAGATCATAATCAACGTTGTGACAACTATAATGAGCAAGTAATTGTTCAAAGGAAGGAGGGACAAACTATGAAATAAAGTTCATTTTGACAACTCATCATCATCATCCATGCCTTATCCAATTATATGTTATCAGTTACATAAATTCTGTTTCTTCAATCCATTCTATTTGGAGCCATGTCCATTATTAAATTAATAGTGTTTAAATAATTTCTTACAATTTCTACCCATATCCTTTTTGGTGTACCCCGAGCTCTTTTAGCCCCTTCAATGTACAACAAATCATTTTGACAACCATGGATTTAAAAAGTATTCAAACATATGATCACAACTCCTTTTCTACTAAAACTAAAAGAAAAAGAAAAAGAAAAACGATCTCCTACCCACACCTACCACAAGGCATTACAATTGTATATTAGGAACATCTCCCCATGAATAATAACATCGAAATATGTGAAATATTCTCAATGAGCAGCTGCACTGGGGGTAGGGTATCCAAGGGCCTTTTGATGCCACCCTCTTGTGGATTTCTTGGGGGATAACCAAGGTTTTTAAAATCAGACTTGATAGGGAATCATCATGGGGATAGATTCATGGGTCGAACGGTCCAAACAAACAACTTGTTCTAACAAAAAAAGTTAAAAATAAAACAAAAAATGGTCAAAAACCATTATTCAGGTCAATGGTTCGACCACCCAGGAGCGATGCACTAACCAAATTGACGATTTTTTTGCAAAAAAAAACAGTTTTAAGGGTGAAATGAAACCGGTTCCTGATCTTTCCAATTCGGTCCGATTTTGAAAAAACTGTAGATTTTTCTTATGCATATTTTATGACCAATCCATCATTAAAATAAATCAGTAGTTGATGAGTTGTAAATTGGAGGCATCCCTATAGAAGAGATGATGTTGTTTTCAGGAGCGGAGCCAGGGGGACTGAACCATGCCCCCCCTCCCCCCATGGGTCAGAAAATCTCCACTTCCTATGTAAATTTTCCTCTCCCCCCACTCTTTACCTCAATGGTTGCCTCCCTTGTGGGTCCATCCATACTTCATTTAGGTTTTGGCCCCCCTTATAAAAATTTTTTGGCTCAGCCTCTGGCTGTTTGTACCTCATGCCAATACATTATTCGATCCTACCAATGTTTCAAGTTTGAACAAAACAAAAATATGAATTATTTAGCGTTATACTTTTCCTAGTTAAAAGATTTATTAGTAAAACTTGGTCCTCGCCCTCGCCTATTGCACGTGCCAAATTGCTAGTACAGTTGATATATTAATGTGTAAAATGATTCCTTTGCCATGGGCATGCTTAATAATCTAGATTTAATTTCTTTTGTCAATAAATCTATATCTAGTTTAGGGCAACTATTTCCTTTTCCATAGGTTGTGTTTGGTTTGAAGGAAAAAATAGGGAAAGAAAGGGAAAGGTAGGGAAACCTTTAAAAACCTTGTATAGGTTTTCCCGCCTTTCCCTTCCTTTCTCTATCTTTTCCTTTATACCAAACATAACCTTAAGGCTTCAATTGCTTCTGCATTAATTTTTTGGGTATTTCTTGGGTACTAGTGCAAGAGCATGTGATATTCAGTGATGAACAAGTAAACATAAAAGGGTAAAATGGCAAATCTTATTATATTTGTTAAATTAAAATTTAAAACATTTAAAAAAGTTAATCTTTTACAAGTATTAACATTATATGATATTATTAAAATATTATGGTTTAATGTTTATAACCAGGACATAAATGCTTTGAGGCACTCAGGATAAGTTATAAAGAGAAATGATTGACCAACAGTCAATTTGGGCTCAAGGATTCTTCACCAAACATAACTTAAACGCTATCCATGCAGAGTCCACCTTTAAAAGTCAGTAGCCAAGAAGCCAATCCACTTTATCTCTGAAATAATTTGGATTAGCTGAACATAATGGCTGTATGCCGGGCTGTGGATATAATGATAACGCTAACGCCCCATGCCAGTCATAAAGTATTTGAAGCCCAGAAATATAGGAGTGTCAATTGGATCAGATTTGGTTCAATCTGATCCAATTTAATACGAATCCATTACAGATGGATCAGGTTCAATCCAATTCAACTAATATTTTAAATTATTTTAAATCGATCCAATTCAATGTTTAGACCATTCAATCTGTTCAAATTAATTTTAATTTAGATTGATTTCAACCCAAATCCAACCACACCTATATTTTTATCTTCCAAGATATTCATTTAGTTCGACTCAATCTAATATAAATCCATCATGGATGGACCACGACAATCCAATCCAATAAAAAAAGTATACTTTGACTATTAAGTTTGAGCTGATGATCCAATTCAGTATTTCTCATTGGTCCATCAATTAATCTTACTCTTTCCCAATTGGGCGAATGGTAAAGATGTCAACAGATTTGTAGTCTTGTACTCTTGTAAATAAGTTTTGGCGTAGGCCCAGTGATTTGTCCTGTATATCTATATCCTATGATCCTATCACCATAAAGTCATCAAGTGGGGCAGAGTGGCCCTACCATTTCTAAGATAAACATGCCTAACAAAATATCTAAGGCACCCGGTTTTGGCCACCCCTTGTTTTTTTCGAAAGGGATAGCCGGATAGGCACTTCTTGTGGTGATAATCCAAAATTACCCTCGTAGAGTAATCGCAAAATTCCTCCCACAAGGACTCTTTTGGGTTTTCAGGGATTTTCTTTTAATTTAATAATACAATATAAAACTGCCAGTCGACCTTATCACCTGCGCGCGCGCTGACGGCTGAGTACTGACCAACACCTGCAGCTGCAATTGCAAAAACTTCTATTCCAGTCCGTATCACAGGTCGCTCCACTCTCTTCCTTCCGACTCTCCTCCGGGACTCGGCCCCTGCCATTGCTTGAACTTGAAGCATATTTTCCGCACAACGCTTCAATTGCTCCGGCCGGCCTCCGTGATGACTTGTGGTGAAGCGAAATCCGACCCAGCTCGCAGTCGGAGAGAATCCCAGCTGCTCCACTGCTTCGGCGTCCCGTTCAGTCGAATCATCAAGAACTTCCGCTGCTTCTGGGCCTATTACGCTCTCATCATGTGGGCAATACTTTTTGCAAGCCTCCTGCCCCGACGCCGGGTTGCGTTGATCTTCTTACTTGTGGTGACGGCCCTCGCCGGCATCTTCTTGCTGCTGTTGGTGGCATTACGCCTTTCAGAGGTGATGACATCCCCTAACGCTGAGCCAAAATCTCCAGCAGTTATTGAAGTCATCTTTGTTCCGACCCTCGTCCTCATTGCCATGGTTCTGGTCCTCACTCAGGCCATGCTCTACATCCTTGTGGCCTTGCTGCTCATCTTGACCGTGGTCGAGCTCGTCCTCACTCACGCCCTCGTTCATTTCCTTGCTTCCGTCGCCATTGGATTACCCATAATTCTTACTCATGCTATTTTACTAGCAAGGGATGATGATCTTCGTGGGTGAATATATAATACTGAGTTTTGGATCCTGGGAGTGTGTAACTGTAATGTAGATGAGTTCGTGAGGAAGAAGAGTGCTTAGTACTGTAGATATTTTCGGACTTTAAAGGGATTAAACTGAGTTTAATTTACATTTTTGTAACTATCAAAATTGTATGCTTTGTACACACACTTTCTCCCTTTGGCTTTGGCTCTCAATAAAAGAGATGCTGTGCAGATTGCAGATTCCTCAGGTCTGTTTTCAACACAGAAGAGACAAAAATTTGCTAATTGATGGGCAACCATCATCTATTTAGCTGAATATGAAGTGTTTAATATACTAACTTGGGTCAAAAGTAATCCTATCTTAATTCAATCGTTAATAAACAATAATTGGATTCTAAAATGGACCCACCCCATAAATACAAAGTTGTTTGAGTATTTTATATTTATTAACAAATCATAGGTTGAAGTCTCACGGAAGTTCATTTCATTCTTTTATATCCGGGTTCGAATTAAATCTTTGTTCGAATCGGACTAGGTAATATTCGAATTCGAATCCAATTAGAAAATTTAATATTTGATGGATATTAAAAATTAATATTTGAATTTAATTAAATATTCAAATATTTAATTCAATTCGATTTGAATTTGATCAATTAATTATTTTAGGTAATTAATAAATATATAAAATAAATATTTTATTTATATAAAGTATATAAATATATAAATTATTTATATAATTTAATTATTTTATATATAAATTATATAAAACATTTAAAAATTTTATATATTATAAGTAAGAATTAAATAATTGATCGAATTCATATATTTATCAAATTGAATCATATCATATCCGAATTCGACCGATTAGATATTCAAATTATCCGAATTCGACTCGATTATGTCGAATATTGAATTTGAAATTGGATTTTCAAATATTATTGACACCCCTAGTTTTGGATATATATTAGAATCAAATCAAATTTGGATTCTAATATGATATATTAGTAGTATGAGTTCAACTATGATATTGGAAAGACATGATACCAAAAGTATTCCAAACCAATCAATTAATATCATAAAAGTGATATCCAATCAGAGATATTTATCGAAATTCATGATGGGAGGGCTTTGATTGGTCAAAACAATTTTAGTATCGTGTCTTTCCACCAACATAGATTTTTTCCGATAATATTAATAAAATAAACTAGAAATGACTTTGATATTTCATATCATAAACAAATGACCTTTTAGTAAAAAACACAACATTGAAACCAACTTTACGATATAAACACTATATTTGGATTAAAATGAGAGAAAAGTCACAGAACGCTATAGCAGACATGGGTAGGGGTGGAGACGAATTGAGCTTTTCACAAGCTATTCAAGTTCGGCTAATGAAAAACTCAATTTGGCTTGGTTTAAATCGAGCTTCGAGCCAAGCTCAAGCCCAGTGAAACTCGCCTCGTGAGGCTTACAAGTGTAATCGAGACTAATACGTGCATGCATGCATACATACATACATACATACATACATACATACATACATACATACATAAATACATATTATATATAATAATATTATATATATAGTATTTATATTTTTATATGTATAATAGTAATATTATATATACACAATTTTTTTATATCTATGATAATAAATAATTTTTCTTAATTCTTACTTTTTTATATATAAAAAAATAAATTTTCTATGTATAATTTTTATTTTTTATAGGAACTTAGGCTCACAGTTGAGTTCAAGTTCAAACGTACAAGCTTTTTGGCCGAGTTGAATTCGATTTTAAGCCTCTAGCTCAAGCCTCTAACTAGAATTGAGCTCGAGCCAACAATTTTTTGGCGAATCCAACTTGAATAACCAGATATTCAACTCAGTTAGACTCGAATCTACCCCTAGACATGAGGGACATGAGAAGGATATGCTTATAATGTCATGATGACTCTATACATGAACCTCATACTATATGACGAAGCCTATTCAATGACCACCGAGATGATGGAAAAGAAAGTACCCTTAGATGTGTATTCCTAGCTATTTGTCATCCTGTGTAACCATGGGTCCACGGAAGAAGATCATGGATGATGGATCAAATCTCAAAATTGTGTATTGCCTTTCTTTCTCTTAGTGAGGAAGAAGGCGAAACAGCTATAACAGGGATGTAATTGAAGTTTTAAGGCAAGTGAGATGTCTCGAAGACGAAATTTACATTTCCCTGATCAGCAGAATAGTAGAGGAGGTATGGTATGATCTTAGGGTTCGTATGGCTGGTGAGAATAAGGCACTGAAATTAGAATCGGTATAGGCATATAGCCCATTTTCCCATTTGAGAGAATGGCCATTCCAAACTCCCTGATTTTAGAAAAAAGACTTTAAACCCCCAAATCTTATTTTCATTTGCCTTATGCCAACCTTCCTAGAATGGTGCATCTCTTATAGAATTCAATTCCGATTTCTGTCTAAACCAAATAGAATCCAATTCTGATTCTCAGACAAGAGGAATAAGTGATTCAGATTTCACATTTGTAAGGGATTTTGATTCCGATCCTGATTCCAATTCCTACTCCCTTACCAGCAAGTTAGCCGGCACCTTCGATTCAAGTTAGGAAGTCTCATAAGTGATAATAGGCCCTCTCTACAACTTATTTTAGACAGTGATGCTATTATTTACCAATTGCGTTTTGCTGCAGAAGCTAAGATCGGGTTGGATTCAGGCCGAGTGGGGCTCAGGTTGGGTCAAATCGGTGCCAGACTCAACCCATTGACACCCCTATCAGGAAATAATTTTTTTTTCTTTTTGATTTTTATCAGGAAATGACTTTTGCTTACTCGTAATATCTAATACACCTCAATACCAAAAATTTCCATCCGTTTTACAATTGAAATTGAAACGAATAGAGCGAATCTTAAAAGCTTAATTTTTTTTCAAGAGGGTCAAGAGGGGAAAAAAGCAATGGACTAGTAAATACGTGTATTGCATACAACTAAATATTTTTTGCTGTTTAATATTATTTTATTCAAAAATCTAAAAAAAAAAACATGTATAAATAGAGGTACAACTTGAGTGGGATCAGATTAAACTTTTTTTTCTTCAAAATTCAAATGGACCTAATCCAAACCGAAGAAATGTAAAATGCTAATTCAGACCAACTCGAATTATACCCCTAATTAATATACAAAGAAAAGACACATAGGCCAAGAATTCATTTTTGCAATGACAATGTGGCAGCACAAGGTAAGACTGAGAGTCAGGGCCTTAGATATATTGCTGTGGCCCAATCAAAACGTCACTTCATCTAATTCAAGGTGGAGCCAAAACAATACATGAAAGGTTTTGATTATGTTAGCACGACAATACTGGCGTAGCAAAAGTGGTTTGATTGATCAAAAGGCAAGACAGACATTCCAGCCTGGTTATTTAAATTTTCAAACTTATGAGTTAGCCCACCCTAATTTAAGGTCCATTTGTAAAACAAATTGGGCTCTAGATGATTGTCAGTTTACTGATAGTGGGCTTCATTTTTGGCTGTAGGCCAAGTTCAAATGAAATTTTAGTCCTAATTAAATTATCTGGGACCATTTACCATGGCCCAGTCCATGTGCAGTCCTACGTTTAATTGGGTTCGATTATGATATGGAAAAGATAAGATATCTGAAAAACGCCTGACCAATAAAACTCTACGATTCGAATTCACAACTTTTCCCCGGCAGTTACATCTTACATTACATCCTTACCGGAGGAGTAGCACTCAGCAGTTTTGATAATGTGGCTACATCTTTTTTTTTTTTTTTTCATATTGTTTCATGCTTATTTTCAGCATGATCTTCATCATTAAATTTTTTGAGCCCTTAAATTATCTCTTAGGCTCTGTTTGGAAGGAGTACAAAATAATACAAAATATAAGGTTTTGCACTCTACATATTTGTATTTATACTCTTTTCAAACTGAGGTTCAGTTTGAAAGGAGTATAAATACAAATATGTACAGTACAAATTCATACAAAATATAAGGTTTTGTGCTCTACATATTTGTATTTGTACTCCTTCCAAATGGAGCGTAAAGCTATGTTTGGTTTTAAGGAAAAGGTAGGGAAAGTAAGGAAAAGGTAGGGAAACCTTTGCAAATCTTGTAAACGGATTAGATCGTATTCAAATTTGGGTACATTTGTATCCAATTTGACACTGTTCATGTCGGATCTGAATTTGAATCCTACCAGATCTTCTGATCTAATTTGATCCAACTTATTTTTCTTTAAAAATTAATAAATTATTAAAAAATAAAATATACCAATTTAAATAAAGAAAAAACAAAAAATACAAGTATTTTTTAATTATTTTCATCATATATATACATGGTTTTTATAAAACAATAAATAATATAACCAATTTATACAAATATAATACAAATAATATATTTATAAATAAATAACACATCGGATCAGATAAAGGGTGACCTGAATCAATCCAACCAGGGATTATATGAATTCGGCCAGGATCAGATCGGATCATGATCCGATCCATTTGAACCCCTAAAGACAATAGTTCTCAGTTGTTTGCATCCTTGTTAAAATAACAAACTAACTTATCCTAAAATACTTTATATATTCAAGGAGTTGAAATCCCCCCACAAGATAATTTCCCACAACGTTCCACAGCACATTTCTTCTGTGTATTGAAAATATCTCCTGATGATGCTTCATCATTTTTAGTATTATCATCAAAAAAATGTTTCAAATACACGGTAGAGATGTACTGTGGGATATTGTGGATATTGTGGGGGGCTGATTTGAACTCATATTCATGGTGCATAAAGTCAAAACCCCCAAAACTCTTTCACTTATGTCTGTGGGAATTTTTGAATTAAATGTTGAATTTCTGAACCCCTGATATAACTTGTGGAGTGCTTTCAAAACAAAATGAAGTATGTATGGCGATGATGTGAACTGGAATCACATTGAAAGTTCAGAGGGTCCCCCATCGAATGTTCATCATTCCCTCACGTTCTGTAGCAAAAAAAAAATGGTCTGAAAAGAGAATCCATAAGCAGATCAGCTCTACATTCAATTACTGATCATTCAATCGCAACCATATATTGGGTCCCAAATACATAAAAATCGAATCGAATTTGGGTGGGTTCTTGGTTCTTATTAATTAATTCAACCAATGGTGGAGAGATTTGATATTAAACTGCTACATGAATAGATATAGATGAGATAGTAGTGATGGAGCTCAACCAACTCTAGGCACGCTTGCAGTACTCTTTGGCCGTGTATCTGCATTCCAAAAACATACTGGGACCATTCCAAGTGAGGGACACCAGGCTGGGTCTTGTTTTATGTTTTCTGTGGTCGGTATTAATGGAAGAAGCCCAAGTGGACCACTGACTGAAAGAGTCTTGGATGCCCAAAATCTAAAATGAGCTCTTTTCAAGGTAGTAGTAATTAGGTTTCTCTAATTCACTAAGATTCATTCAGCAACAACTCACAGCCAGGAGTGTGGCATTTGTCAATTCCCTGTGGTGGTAGGGACCAGTCTTCGTCTCTGCAAGTGAGATTTTCCATCTTTTGGCCTTCTCTTCCTGAAGCTTCATTTGCTCCGTCGGTGGAAGGATATTAGTTTAATGGGCATGAAATAACAATGGAGAAACAAATTTGTGCAAAATATTTTCTCTCTCTCTCATGGTTTTCAAAACCGAATTGGACCGGACAGTTAGATCAGAAAAACCAGGAACCAATCACTCGATTAATTCTGTTTTTCCTTAAAATCGCTTTTTCCCCAAAATCTTTGAACGGTTTTAACTATTTTTTAACTATTTTTATTTTTTGTTAAAACGGACTGACCGTTTAAACGTATTCAACCTAATAACCGGACCCCTGGCCGGTTCGATCACCGGATCGATTTTAAAAACCATGCTATCTCTCTCTATAACAGGGACATATATTATCAAACACAGTGCAAGCTTTAATTGAATGTATCCCCCTCATAAAACAAGAAGCATGAGTACGTGCAACTGCAAACAAACACGTACTACTGAAATGGATTACTCATTGGGAGCCATCCTTCAAATTACAATCTTGCCACAATTGTACTTGGTAGTTGCCAAGTCAGAAATGCAAACACCCAGGCACATGGTATTATATTTTCATTAAGATCTGACTCCTGTGGGTTCGACCCCCTTTCCCCCCCTTTAATTACGTAAAGAAGATAGCCCACCAAGTGATTATTAGTACAGATCAAATGGTTAGGACAACTTGATTTTGACTTAAAGAATGAACATGGCAACACCCATTAATGTGGGTCAATGTGATGTGTCTAGTTGTGTGTTGCCCCTCCAAGTGTTGTGTTAAAGCCTTTTTTCATATTCTCTGCGTTGAACTTGATTCGTTAAATCTTAAGCAACTTGGTGAACCATTTATTAAAAAAATAATAATAATGAAAAGAAAGGGACTCTACTTAAGAGCAACGCATTCATTGATTGATACCTACCCATTAACATGTGTTGGACGTCCAAGTGATTGAGACCCTCCGCGAAGGGTTGCAAGTTTGCCAGGTGGCAAAATTTAAACCCAATTGATCTAAATGGAGAACCTAGGGCCCTTGACTTCTTGTCCATGTTAAGGGCATATAGATGCTTATTAATTTTTATTCATGTGGACATATCATTTTTATAGGGTCATAGGAGGCGGGAGGCCTCTCCTCATTTGCCCTACTTTCTTCATTTATAAGTGTATTTAAATGTGGCAGCGAACTATGCGGATCGTTATAGAGGGAGGCTTCACATGGACAACACATTCAGAAGCTCCTCCTCATGAGTCACTACACTCTTTACAGTCTACTCTGGAGTCTAGATTTCTCAAATTACCTCAACTGCCCCCATCTCTTACCTCAAATTACCCAATTCCTTCACATGTATGATCATCAATATACAATGTGAAAAAGTAGATCATGACCATTCATTTATTGACTAGATTTCTCAAATTAGTTGGTGGGTCCAAAACTGGGGTTGGACGTTGAAAAAATTGTGATCATCAATCAGGGTATATCAGTTAGACTGGTGAATGAAGATCAGAAAGCATCATTTATTTGTTTATGAGGTTAAGACATTAAGTAACATCACGGGTAGAGTTCCAGCTGCTTCTAAAATGAAAAGACAAAATTAGGAAGGACTTACACAGATTGGTCCAGCAAATCATCCAAACAAGCATTGATAAATGAATATATTACGCATTCTTTCTTCTTCAGTCCTACTACTCAAAAGGTTCAATAATCTCTCTTAATTTGAGTGTCGTGCATGCATGGTCACTAATCTACTAAAAATGTATTAATGATGCATGACATAACATTTAGGGTTCAATTCTTCAAAGTTAGGTAAAAACGTGAGAGTGTGATGACATTGAGCCTAATTAATTAAGGTTCAACTTTTCTTTAATTACTTGTTCAGGATGATTTCTGCGCTGATAGGCAACCACCGGTCTGGTTAGCCACGTGTAGTATCCTTCTCCATGTTAGCTTCATCTTAATTTGGATTGACAATAAAAGAAAAAGAACCCAGTTTGCATCATTACACCCTTCAATTATTTTCTCACCATTCAATTCAATTGGGTTGGTTTTTGTGTAAATGATATATTCAAACCCAAGGTCTAGCTACCTAATGTTAAGAGGCACATATGACAAGATTTAAAAATCCTAAAATGACTTCATTTCTAATTCCATTAGTGTCATCAGATGATGATTCCTCTTAAAACGGTGCATTATTTGTTCAAGTGAACTTGATCTTATGCAATCTAGGAATGTCCCTTCAAAATGAATTTCTTCATGCAAGTAAAGCATTCTCCACCACAAAGATAAAAGATAACAGCTGTTTATATATATTTGAACAAGAGGACCCACCCATTTCAGGCTCCACCTCTAGCTAACTGATCAGTAGTCATGTGTAAGCATTTCATATTAATTTTAGGGCCCGTTCGGGAGGCCTTTAGTGTTCATTGCGATGCTTCAAAGAAACTACTAAAACTAACTTCACCGGAAAATTGATTTTTGATCAGCTCAATTTAAGCATTTTTGGGTTCTGGGTTTTTCACCAAATATAACTTCATGGATTGTTATGTGAAACCTACCTTTCAACACCGAAAGCCGCTGCATGATAGCCCTCCCAAACAGGCACTAACACACCTACAAGATTGTTTTGCTTCACAAAGTTTAGTATTAATATATAGGGGATCAATCAGGATGACTCCTCAAGCGATTTATCTTTCTCAAAGCATGTATAGTATCACATCATTTAAAAAAGACCCGGCATGTATTTTACTTGAGAAAGAAATGCTCAACACATCCATAGAAGAGTTACTCTATGTGAAAATATAATATTGAAAAAGATATATCATATACTCAATATAGAAAACGGGTAATGTTGAGGGTGGGAAAAAAAAAACACTAGATAGTCTTGGATCACTAGTGAAAAGACAAGATACCCCCAATATATATAATGACAAAAATTAAGACATATAGGGGCAATTTTGTCATTTAAAACATTAGTTTTACTAATTATTAGGGGTTTGTCTCCTTTTATGTCCAAATTACTCCCTCTTTTCATAATCCTAATGAATATTAATTAATAATTGAAATAATGTATAAGAAGCCTAGAATCGAATTTATTAATTATTCTAGTTACAAACAATAGAAACTACTACTCTAAGGTGCTTGTTATGGAATCATATGTATGTTCTTCTTCTCTTAATGACTTGTTTGGGAGCCACATAAGGGAGTTTCACCAACATAAACCATTATGATTTATTGATTTCAGTGATTTCTTAGATTAGAATAATTAAAAATCAGAAAAAATTCGTTTTCCCTTTAATGTTTTCGGGAATCAAAATCAAATCACTCTGATACTCTGATAAACTTCTTGACATTTATGAAATTGAACAACCAATTTCACTCTCTGTGAAACCTGATTATACTTTCTTATGTTGATCCTTTTTCTGATGTAATTGTGTGAGACCCACTTGAAAAATGACAAACAGATCTTATTAGCACTAATTTTCATAATCACTCTGTGAGCCAAGATTCATAGAAATTGCACCAAAAGGTGGTATAAACACCCCTTGGACCGAGATGATTGCATTCTAATTTTCCTTTATTCAAACTTCAAACTTAAGTGAATCAAAGAATATCAATATTAACAGCAAGGTTAGTGAGTTTTTGATCTCTTCTATGAGCTGGGATCCTTCTAGTATCCCGGTGAATATCCTTTTTGATGGTGTGCAATCCGGCCGGTCCTAACTGTCAAAGATCTTGCCTCGGGCTGAAGTAAAAGGTGCCTGAAACGAAGGAGAAAGCGAGTAATCTCCGGGGAAGAACCCGGTGAGAATGCTCCGAAGCTCAAGTTAGTATTTCCTCAAAGGCAAGATAAAAACTAGATGGCGCAAAGTTATCACATACCTCTCTTCTTGGGGGGAAGGGGGCCTTTTATAACCACTTCGCGCACTCACTCCTAAGCTTCTGTCAGGTCGGGTATGATTACCCCTGCGCTTCTGCCAGTTCGGGTGTCATCACCTCTGCTGGGGCAGAACCGCCACTGCTCTCTTTGTCAGAGCCGTCTCTGTAACTGGAAATGGCAGTGGCAGGTGGTGGTGGCAGGTGGCCGTTGAAGTGCGGCTGTCAAGTGTCAGATCCCAAGTCAGTCAGGTGCGCCGCCTCAGGATACGAACTCCTTCGGTGTCAGGTACGGTACGGTTGTTCAGTTCGGCGTCCTGGAGGCGAAGTGCTAGAGTGGTGTGCGAGGTGAAGTCTTGAGTTCGGATGGAGGTGTGGCCCGAACTGCCATGGGGCAGGCCAGTTCGGGTTGTTGCCCTTTGTGTTCGTAAGGCTCGGGGTCTAAGGGAGAGCTCGGGCTCCTTGCAGGGAGTTCAGGCTCCTTGTAGGGAGTTCGGACCGCTGGTTCCTCCTTTCGGAGCTCGCACCTTGAGTGTGCTGTTGTGCCGAGCTATTGCCTTTGTCACGTGTTGAGTGGTTACAAGGTCGGGCCAAATCTTCCTTCATCACTTTCCAAAACAAAAATATCCTGAAAAGTTCTTTTCTCTCAAAGATTAATATACATGATGAATTGAATGGGGTCTAAGTAGTAATGAGGAATTCACCATCAATTCGGCAACCTAGCTTCAAGCTAATGTTAGTACTTGGCAAGGAGAATGAGCAAGTTTTAGCTATGAAGTTTTTTGCTAGAAAATTGAAAGTTCAGCCAAAAGCGAAGCTGTTTCTTTGGTTCTTGAACATAGAGAAAATACCTACAAGGTCGAGACTTGCTAATTTAGGATTAAACATTGACCCCAAATAAACTTTGGATTTTCAACTATCTACTTGTAAATTGCACATTCTCTACTCAAATCTGGCTTCTAATGCATGAATCCTTCTCAAATGGGCCCCAAGCCTAATGAAAGTTTTCTGGATTGGTGGGTCAGAATCTCTAAAGGCCTAAGGAAGATAGAAACAAGAGAAATTTTGGCATATATTATTTGGAGCATATGAAAACAAAAAAATAATTTGCTATTTAACTCTCAGATTCCCTCCCCTATATATATCATAGAAAATAATAGGTGAGATCTCATATACCCAGGGGAGAAAAGGAGAATTATGTGGGAGGATTCTGGAGTCGCACTACCTCGTCTTTGTTAGTGCTCTCCCTTTTTGTACCTAAAAAAGAAATGGATTCATTCTACTTGAGATCAAATGTTATGTAAAACTAAAATGAAACAATTCCATTAAATGTGTACGCATGTCTCTAGCATGAAGAATTAGCAGAAACTGATTATTATTGGTTTAATATGAACTAAAAATTCTGGTTTCAATCAATAAGATGACTAATTTCCCCTAGCCTCTTTAAAAGATTATTGGTAAACTTGGGAATATTCCAGGTGTGAAAACAAATTCCCCTAGCCTCTTTATAAGTTCAATACATTATAGTACGTCTTTTGCCTTTTAATCTCATGTATTATTTAATAATTAATGACTGGCCCCTTTACTGGTATGTTCAATATCACCTCCTTCCATCTACCCAACCACCACAAATTTAAGGTGGTGTTTGGGATCGACGTTGATTCCTCTATTTAAATTTTTCAAAAATCACTGATTTCTTAGAAATCAGTAAAATTGCTTGTTTGATACCATTATTGTGTTTGTTTTGTAGTAATTATCAGTGATTTTGGTGTTTATGGGATGCCACATCATCCAAAAATAATTTTAAACAGCCTAAAAAGAGGAATCATGATTCTTCTTTTCAACCTGATTTTAATAATCAATTTTCCAATTTTTCAAAAATGGGCCACTAAACAACAAGATAATCAGTGATTTTGAAATCGTTGATGTGACACCCGTTTATAGAAAATTGGCATCGATCCCAAGCACTAACTTAAATTACCTAGAACTATCAGTTTTTTATTTTTTTTCTTCCAGATGATTCAGAATTTCAGATTTAGAGGCATTGACTCCTTAATAAACTTCATTTTCTTTGTGGGGATTATCTGTAATGACTAAAGACACTAAACACCGTCGTTCAATATAAAAGGTGTAGAGAAAGGTTGCATGAAGGTAAAATTATAACAAATGAGGATAATAAGGTGTAATATAGTAATAATGCGGTATTAAATGTGCTACTTTTCTTATAATTCTGAAGAATTGTTCATTATTTATTATATTGTTAACCAAGGCTCTAAATATCGACGGCATATCAGCCCAAGTTGATTTTTTTTTTATGTTTCACTTATTTTTTTTTCGAAATCAGTTCAGAAGAACCGGCCGTGATTGACCCGATACAACCCCTGTAAGAATATATTGGAAAACCACCAGCATAATACGCATCGATACTTTAAACCTTATTACTAACCGCCGGGATGAACAAAATTATGCAGGATGCAATTCTAATTCTAAAGGTGGATCAACTGGTCTGAAATTTAAGTATAGTTGAGGCTTAAATTGTTTCATATATGTCAGTTCAATTGATTCTATTCACATAAAAATGAAAGAAACATTGAATCTAAGAAGTAAAAAGATAAAAAGTACCGAAGAGGAAGTAGAGGGGAGTGGGAGGGCATTCCAAATACTCCAAAGGGTGTATTACGACATACCACATCAGCCTGATTGATGGCTCCCACATCCACGTGTAGGGAACTGACAAGTGGTGCATCGTGGTTGGGGCAGTGTTATAGGTAGAAAAGCTAGACCTAGACGGTTGGAACTCCGGGAAGAGGGAAAAGTGGGGAAATAGCATTAGCATCAATCAATCGTCTCAGTACAATCCTTGTCACATTGAGAACCATGTTCACTCCGACAACACCTTAAACTTCACAACTGTAGCACCATATCGTCGCTACCTGGGGCAGTCATCGTTCTGTCATTGTTCCTGTCCCATTGTTGTCTTGTCGATCGATAGAGAGAGAGAGACTCCACTTCACCTCTTCAGTCTCCACTCTCCACTAGTTTTTACACCCCCACTAACCCACCCATTTGTAAACTCGGACGAGTTACATAACTCAGCAGAGTTAAGTGAGTTTGTAAGTAAATTCGAGGAAAATGGTATTAAAGTAATTTTATAAGCGAGCAGGGGCATTTGAGAGAACGCAATCATGGATAATAGGGAGGATATCTGTATCTTACCAGCATGTTAAGAGCTCAGGGGCAAAGCCCATTCGAGCAGCCTTGTATTGAGAATATCTCGGAATTTAGGTGTTTTATTTCATAGAGAGAAATTCCCAATCCAAGATTGAGAAAGGTATAGTTGGAAACGGTGTAGGTACGGGCTTGCCTGACCGAAGCCGATCACGCTTGCAATTTGCTGTAAAGTCTGGTAATTTCTTACTATCTTTTCTTTTACCATTTTCCTAAAATACCCGGATCCTTTGCAAAAATACATCATTATGTCTTCTTGGTATAATCGCCATCTCTACAACAAAAGACAGAGTTAGCCAAATTAGACGAACCCATTAGATTTATTTTATATTTTCTAAATAAAGGCTTAAGTTAAAAAAAGGGTAATATTTAAATAAGAACATAATCATACATGGGGATATCCTGGTCATACTTGAAATGGATAAGGACATTTTAGTAAATAGATTTAACTACTAACGACCACGATGACAATCCAGTAAATAGCGGCCATTATATACTCGAAACCCGCCTCTCGTCAACTTTGTCAAGACAGCTAAGAAGGAAAGAAGAGAGAGAGAGAGAGAGAGAGTTTCAAAGCACTCGCATCTGCAGCTCTGCAACAGAAACAGCAGTAACAATCAATAACAACAACAACTCATCAATGGCGGAGCTCGAGAGACCGCATGTGATGCCGAAGGTCATCACCTTCCTCTCGTCTATGCTGCAGAGAGTGTCGGAATCCAACGACGTCAGCCGCCGATTCGAGCCTCAGAAGATCTCCGTCTTTCATGGCCTCACCCGGCCGACCATCTCAATTCAGAGCTACCTTGAGAGAATCTTCAAGTACGCAAATTGTAGCCCTTCTTGCTTCGTCGTCGCTTATATTTATCTTGATCGCTTCGCTCAGAAGCAACCGTCTTTACCCATCAATTCTTTCAACGTTCATCGATTGCTCATCACCAGCGTCATGGTTGCCGCCAAATTCATGGACGATATGTAAGTTACCAATTGTGTTCAAATTCTTGGGTCCCCTTTTATTTATTGATCTCAATTTTTGTTTTCTTTCTTCGTTTGATCTCAATGGTTTTTTCTAGTAGTTACAATTCTCATAATTGGATTCAAATTTGATGATTATCCCTCTCTATCATGATTGTGTTTTCTTCATCTAGGTGTAGCTTCTTCTGCTCTGCTTTTTCTGTAACTAGGAAGCTTTTGGATCCATGTTGAGATAAATGTTCACGAAAGGATTTGAGTTGATTCGAATTGAAACCTGTTTGAATTTGCTGGGATTTTTTAGGTTGAAAACTCAGAATTCCAGGTTATATATTTTGGGTCTTTTGATTTTCTTTACCATTGTATTTTTATGAAAATGAGTTCTAAGATTTGAGTTGACAAAACCCAAATAGCTTAGTTTAGCTTTAGCATGGAGCCATGGACAACCAAAGAATCTGAAATTAACTAAAATGTACCGGAGAAAATCCGGCGCATGTTAGACGCACCGTTTATGGAACAAAAACAACCACCGCCAGAGCCGGAAGAGGGCATAAAATACAACCATGTGAGGTTGTGAACCTCACCATCTTTTATCAGACAGCCACCTAAGATGCGGTAATGCTGTCTATGCATTGCTGTCCTCTACATTCCATGGAGTTGAAATCAATACAAAAGCCTTTCTATATTGATTCTCTTTTTTCTTTTTCTTTTCCGATATTTCCCTGTGAAACCCACCTAGCCTTACTTCCCTGATATGTACCACTGTTGTTGACTTGAGGGGTCATTTAGTATTTTCAAAGATCAAGACAAAAAATGGTTTCTCTTTTGTTTTTATTCTTTGGGAATTTCCCTGTTGGCTCTGATAGAGAGCTAAATTCTAATTTCTCTGTCTTGTGGGAATTTACAGGTATTACAACAATGCCTATTATGCTAAAGTTGGAGGTATTATCACAACAGAGATGAACTATCTTGAAGTGGATTTCCTATTTGGATTGAGCTTCCATTTAAATGTGACACCCAG
Organism: Nelumbo nucifera; assembly: GCF_055504915.1. Lineage (NCBI taxonomy): Eukaryota > Viridiplantae > Streptophyta > Magnoliopsida > Proteales > Nelumbonaceae > Nelumbo > Nelumbo nucifera. The sequence goes on from NC_142654.1 coordinate 31,882,956, forward strand.
CACCTTCCACACCTACTGCTCCTACATCCAAAGAGAGATGTACATTGAATCTCCCCTAAAGCTCCACTGTTGCTTTAATGAAGATGATCCCACCCATCAACAACAGCAGCTGGCTGTATAAGGTTTTATGAATTAATGTTCATGTTCGAGATAGCTAGAGATCCTCTCTCTCTCTCTCTCTCTCTCTCTTGTTTTCCCCTCTAAGGGCTGAAGATTGAACCCATGACCTTGTGTATTGAATCAACTTTCTTTTGTAGTTTTCTCTTCTTCAAGCTTTCCATTTGGGTTCCTGGAACTTTCAATATACAGACGGGGAATTCTTCTTTACAGTCTGGTTGGCTAACAAACTCTGTTAACTTGCTTTTTTTTATTTCCTCCATTAGACTTTCCTTTTTGTTGGATTTATTACTAACCCGGACAGGTGGCGCTGTGTTATTGGGTAGTTCTTTGCAAGTAATCTTGGAAAATATAAATAGTGAGTGAAAAGTTGGGTTTGGTGAACCTGGTAGATGACAAAAGTGTCTGGCAGAGGGAAAGTTGCTTGTTTGGATAAGTTAGAAAAAGAGAGAACCTTCTTCTCTTGAAGATATTTGTCCAGATTCTCATGAGGGGACACTATACATGTGCTGCCATGGACAGCCAAGGGGACATTATACAGAGGGAGAGTTGTGACTTACCAAGTGAAGTGGTAATATCTGCCTAGTTTGGATTCAAAAAAAGAAAAAAAAAAGTCTTAGGCCTTAGCTTATGGTGGATTTCATTAACTTAATTTTTCAGGGGAACAATAGGCAATTCAGATTCCTTTTTATCAATAGTAGGGCTATGCTTGATTTGAATAGGAAATAAGAGAGAAATAGAAAGTTGGGGAAAAGTTATTAGCAAAATTTGTGAAATTACTTGAACTGCCCCTAAATTTTCTGTTTCTCTCATTTTCTGTCAAATCCTAATCTTTACTCTTTATATGGTGCCAGTTAATTACTAGATGTATATGGCAAAGGATATGCCAGTGTGGGCAGGGGTGTAAATTGAACCGGATTTGGTCCAATCCAATCCATTCCAATATGAATCCATTATAAATGGACCAGGTCCAATTCAATTCGGTTGTATATTTTAGATCATTTTAGATAGGCCCATTTCAATGTTTAGACCTTCCAATTTATTCAAATTGGTTTTAAATTAAATTGATTCAAACTCAAATCTGATTGATTGATACTTGTATATTTATTTTTAATGGACCAAATATTGGTTCAACCCAACCCAATCCAATGTTTTATTGATCCGTCCAATCTATTTAAATTGATTTTGATTTGAACAGGGTCCAACCCAAAAACAATCCATTGACACCCTAAATGTAGGGATGGGCATGGCAACGTTAACGAATGAAGGAATGCATTATTGGAATTTATGATCATCCGAATATATTTCTTACTCTTTGAATAAATTTTCTATAGCTCTAAACTATAGAACTATATAGATGGTGAAGTTTAGCTTAATTTGTCTTGTTGAAGGGAAACGCTAGGTCAGTTGGACGGTTCTGATGGCCTTTGTTTGGTTCTCATTGCTAGCACCTAAGCAACCAAAACCTACCTTCGGACTGTAACTTCATCAGTCAGATCTCGTGGCAAGTTTCGTGTAGAAAATTAGATGCTGAGGACTGACACTGAAAGATGGTTCTTTAGGACCAGACCTAGCACCACTACTCCCAACTCCTATACAAAAAGCATGCTCAAGTGACAACCCTTTACGGTTTAACTTTGTAGTTGCAGCCAAGTTCTTTTCCCTCTCTTTTTAAGGGAAAGTTAAGTTATTTCGGTTGTTCACACCAAAACTAAACATATGTTTGACATCTATGTTGAATATACAGCACCATTTTTTTACAGCACTGTTATTGTATATGTGTGGGTTGGAAGCACCGTTTTTTGAAGTAATGGTGATTTTTCTTTTGTTTGGAAATGTTATTATTAGGTAGGACGTTTTCTGGGGTAATAGCAACATCTTCTGTTTGGTATCAGTGCTCTATATCTATTTTCAGCACTGATGCCCATTATAGGAAGTCCACATTACTGTCACATCATGTTCTCGTTGGCAGCAACAAGCTCCAAATTGAATACTAAATTTGGTGTTTCCCTGGACTACGCCTTCTTAATTTCTAAGGTGTGACTTGGAGCACTGTTTTTTGTGGAAAAATGGTTTCAAACATGTTACTGTTTTCTAGAGCACCGATTTTTCTAGCGTGGCGCTGATGTGTCATTGTTTTTTGGAGCAATGGCATCGATGCCAAACACCACCTAAATAAATCAAAATTTCACTATTTCTGCCATAAAAAAAAACACCAGTGGTATATTTTAATTTTTTTTTAATAAAATAGTGTTAAAAAATACTCATTTATTCAAAACTGAATTATGTAGATAAAGTTCCATTAAATCTCAAGGTAATTCAAAATTTAAGCCAAAATAGAATTTTGGGGACAAACACAGTTCAACATTTTTGCATTGCTAACCAGGATTAAAACATTCTAAAATTTTGCAAAATTTTGTCTATATTCAGATGCATGGTTGTGGCCATGGTATTTAAATGTGGGTGAACTGAAATGTTTAAAAATTCTGCTTCCGAACAAAGCCAACAACATGAAATATAAAATGTCTGAGGTGGATATACTTTGTCTGAAATTTCAGGATTATGATATTATTCCGCCCAAACTTTGAGAATATTATTGAACTAATACAAATATTACTAAATGAACAAAATTTTATCACAAAATTCACCCAAATTTTAAGAACTTAGAAATATAGTTTTCTGAAACCATGGTGTTAGTTCCCATGTTCTCTCCAAATTTTGTCTGTTAAGCAAGAAATGATTGAAATATAGTTTAATTTCCTCATTAGCAGAGGGCACTGAATCCACTGATTTATTATTCAGCTGCTGATGCAGTCAAGTGAGTAGTTGGCTACTTGCATTTCTGTAGCCGTACCTATATAGCTATATATTTGCATAAGCCAACAATCATCAAATACCGATCCACACCATTTCATGGCTTCCCAACTTCACGTCTGATGCTTTTATCCCTCCTCTGCATCTCTGCATCAGGACAAGAACAACTTAAGCTTCATCCTCGCCCAACAAACCCTTTGGGAATTATAATTAACAGCTGTTTTTTTCGTGCTTGAGTAGTCAAATTCAAAAACACAACTAGTGCTTATGTAGAAAGTTATGACATTTGTGCTGCATGTGTCATGGATAACCCAAAAACCCAAAAAAAAAAAAAAATGAACCGATGAAAACGAATAAAAAAACCTGGATAATTGAATCGATTGGTTCAGTCATCGGTGTTGAAAAAATCAAGGATATCGATTTTGTTTCAATTAATCAATATAAAAAAACCAGCAGTTAATCAAATCGATTGGTATATTGTAATATATACATTATTTATTATTTATAATACAATACATTACATAATAGTATTTATATTATATAATTATATATTTATTTATAACATATATTATAATTTAAAAAATAAAAAACTGAAAAATCAAATTGATCAAAAATCAAATCGAAACCAATCGATTAATCAATTAAAATTGGTTCGATTTTGGTTTTCGATTTTCCAAAAAGCAATGATACGGTCCGATTCAAAAAAAAAAAAATAGTCCCATAATAATTCAGTTAACCGAACTGTTGACACCCCTAATCATGGCTACTGGATTTGAAACCCACCCACTACTGATTCCCATGTCAATCAAAACTTGATTATTTTGAACATCATCAACGAGGGCCCAAACGTGAACAAAAACACCATTACACCCGACCCACCTAAGCCCGAACCCAATCTGCGTTTTCCCAGTTTTAGCTTGGGGTAGCCTGCTCAAGCTTTAACATGGTGCTGGGCTGGACCTAAGCCCAAAATGCCCATATTTTATAATAGGGCCTTCAACCCAGCCAAACCCTCTGAGTTGCACATAGGAGTGTCAATTGGACTGGATTTGGTCCAATCCGATCCAGTCCAATGTGAGTTCATTACAAATGGACCTGGTTCAATCTAGTTCAATGAATATTTTAGATCGGTCCAGAGACTGTCTAATCTATTCAAATTCCTGTTAATTTATATTGGTTTCAATGTAAACCTGGTCCATTGACACCTATGTTCTTATCTTCTATCAATGGATCAGATATTGGCTCAATCCAATATAAATTCATTATAGACGGACCAGGTCCAATCCAATATGTCATATTGGTCCATCCAGTCCTTCCAAATTCAATATTTCTTGTTGGTCCATCCAATCCGTCCAAATTGATTTTGATTTGGACGGAATCCAACCCAAAACCGGCCCATTGATACCCCTAGTTGCACACCTATAGGAAACTGAAGAACACATAGCGGTAATTTAAAAATAACTTTGGGGTATTTACTGAATACCCTCTTAATGGCTGAAGTGGCTGAATAAATGGCTTATTACTATCTTATTCATCCATTAAAAAGCTTATAGCATACCTAATGCTTATTAACTGGAAGACAAAATAACAAATCATTCAATTTGGCCTCTTCAGCCGCTATTGAAGGGCTCCTAATCCTGGTCCAAGGCATTATAATGCCTGTTATCATTTTGTAGAATCTGGATCATCTATAACTTGTACGGTGCTCAGGGTCAGGGTGGGGTATTTTTTGAAACCGAATGGTACTACCGGTTTTTGTGGAGGTTTTTGATCAGTTTGGTTTTCCAGTTTTTCGGTTTTTTACTACTATAATAAAATAAGTAAATTAATAAAATGTAAAAAAGTAAATTAAAAATTAATACAAAATTATCTAACAATTATTAGTTTTACAATTAATTTTTACTAACGGACTTAAATTCCATTAAAAAAAATTAATATAATTAAATAAACAAAATAAGAATTAATAAAAAGTAAAATTAATACAAGTTTATTAACCTTAAATATAGTTTTAATTAATTTAAAATCAACTTAAATTTTATTTAAAAATATAAAAATTATAAAAATCTCCTTGAGTTTTCTAACAACCCTATGAACTTCCCCTATATATGTTTTGACCTTAACAAAAACCTCTCATATTGTTTTGAAAAAAAATGTGCAGATATTTTACTTACATTAGCATTTGAAATAGAAAATGTTGATGTAATCCATTAATTTTCTTTAAATATCAAATTTATCCTTAACTAACTTTATTAAGAAATAATTATAAACCAAAAAAATATTTTTACCTTAAAGTAATACAAAAATAATTACAAACCACAAAATCCTAAAAATTTATAAAAAATAGTATTAAGATACAAAAAAAAATACAAATTTATCTAGAACATGGAAAATTAGTCACTCTCACTAAAGTACAACTTGAATCGTGAGCAAATAAATTAGACATAACAGAAAAATGCTTGAATTGGACTTAGATAAGCATTGTGTAATTGGAAATGCTATAAAGCTATTTTATCATTTTTTTAATAAAACATATACATCGCACAAGTCCCAACTAGTTTTTTTATTTAAATAAAAAGGATGGCAACTTTCTTAAAGTTCCCCTATGGTTTAGGAAATTAACTAACTCTACCCTTACCATTTACATATTGTCTTAAATTATCCCTAAGTTTTCTAACAATTGACATTGTTATTAAGCACCAATAGAAAAAAAAATGAAATATCAAATTTGCCCTCCACTATTTATCAAAATTTCAAAATAAAACCTAACTAATGAAAAATTTTAAGATGAGGAAACATTTCGCAGCTTCAACAATGATGTTTAAGAGACGGTAAAACCTCTCAATGACAAAGCACGTTGCAATTCTTGTGAGGTGAATTGGGATATGCTACTCAGTGCTCACAGAGTGCACCTCACATCAAGCTCAGCCACATCCCATCTTGTAATGGGAATACCTCTCCGAATAATAAATATAAATACAGGAAATGTTACCAATGTGTGGCCAATAATACATGATGTGGAGGTCGGTGTAAGGCTTACTCTATGAGAAAAAAATCCGAACTCGACTTAACCAGGTGGCATGAATCAGTGAATGCATTCAATACGAACAAAGTTAATGTAATAATGAAGGAGATTTGCTACCTTTGAGCATAGGGTTTATGTGGTCGTGCAATGGGTATTGGGTAGGAGATGAAACTTCTTAATGACCTGACCTCAACAGAATCCATTACTCACCTTTGTTTGTGCCTTTGTGTGTATGTATTGGAGCACAACGTTCTTCGAGTGCTCAGTTATAAGTTAGGTGGAATTTGGCCCACTTTTTATAGAGAAAACAGAGAAGAACCTAATAGATGCCTATGGCTGCGATTTAACTCGAGACATGTAACACCCATTTTTCGAGAGATAATAGCTACGATCACTTTTTTAGTGAAAGAATTGATTTCATTTGTAGAATTTCTCCTTCGTTTCATGTAACAACATAATATATATTACCGTGCACAATCTAAGTGGTTTTTCTTTGGCAGCTACCCAGGTGGTTATTTATTCTCCTAATTTTTAGACATTTGGGTAGTTGAAAGGGGTGAATTTATATACCAATATCAAAGCTTGCTACATGAATGAGCTCACAAAGTGGCACGAATTTATCATTCTTGTTGTATTCTCTGATGTAAAACCCCTTTCCCGTTGATATTGAGGTTCAGTTTGGAAAGAGTATAAATACAAATACATACAAAATAATAAAAAAATACATGATTTTCCAATCTACATATTTGTATTTGTATTCCTTCCAATTTGAGCCCTGCCCAAGCCATTAGTAGAAAAGACGAAAACGAAATTGCAATTGCTCAGAAAATCAACACTTAGATATTGAAAATCTTCCCCCGCCATTAAGATCTAGCAAATCGCATTCAGTCAAGTAAGGTTGCCAATTTCCCAACTCAGGCTCAGCATAATAGCTGTTAATAATTCTACGTTTTTTTTTTTCATTTTTTTCATTTTTTTTTTCTATATTTAAACCAATAAACAACATTAGCTTGGAATGTTCACTAGAAGTTGATTTTTCTTGTTGTTTAATGTAATCCTAACCATAAAAGGATATTTAAAAAATATATCAATCACGTGTTGTCACATATAATTAGAATATGACAAAAAGTTAAAAGAGAGATTTTAGACAATAGGCTATGTTTGGTTTGAAGGAAAAAGTAGGGAAAAGAAGAGAAACCTATACAATGTATGTAAAGGTTTCCCTACCTACCTTTCCCTTCAAACCAAACACATAGTTATTTAACAACTTAAGAATATTTTAAGTTTAAGATAATATACACACAGTAGTTGGTCAATTTCCTAAAACATATGATTATGACAATCATAAAAACCTCCCCTTTAGTTTCACTTCAACAAAATCCCCCCCTAGAATTTTAAAGAACTCGACAAAAAAACTCCCTTAAATTTTCCAAATACCTATTTTACCCTAGCAAAGTCAGCAGCAACACATCCAAAATCGCTACCATCCATCTCTCACCGTAAATCTAACAATGCTGTTGTTGTCAACCATCGTTTGATTAGACAATTCACCATCCAGGGACATGGATGACTCTAGCACCAATGGTGGCGCATGCTTCGGTGCCTTGGGAGACTGAGCAACCTTGAGCACTGGTGTTGGAGATGTTGTATGGGATCTCCTCTATAGATTTGACGAAGGTGGTGTCTAGGTTGTTGTGGTTGGATTCGGCATCAAAATAGACCTTACCACCTTTGAGATCGATGATGTTGAGGGAGCCAGAAGAGCCGGGTGGAGCTAGTGGCAGTCAAGACCACACCATTTGTAATTTGATGCAACTTCTATGCACCAATATAGGAGAATGTGAAGGGATAGGATGTTTTTGATAATTTGATGGTGTAGATGGAGAGGTGTTTCGACAAAAGGCCATACAGACGAAAATGAGATTCAGTCGATGCAAAGCCCGTTCAAACAACCATCATGGCCTTACATTGGGAATATATTCCCTATGAAATAAAGCATAGAAGTATGGAAATGTTCCCGATGCAAGGCTGTAAAAGCTGTTCAAAGAATGTTCGAACTGGCCTTGCACCGACTGAAGCTGGTCTCTAGATAGACATGTTGCCATTGTCACTATGCAGAACGTGATGATTGTTTAACGTTTGTTAGAGTAAAATGGGTATTTGGAAAGCTAGCTCGCTTGGGGGATGTGTTGAGTGAAGAAGAAAGAAGAAAGCTAGCTTGTTGGGGTGTGTGGGCGACTTTGTTAGAGTAAAATGGGTATTTGGAAAAGTTGATGCATCGGTTTAATGTTTTTCGTCGGAATTAGTGATGAAAGTGAAGTTTTTGTTTAATCTTTTAAAAATTTAGAGAAGGATTTTGTTAAAGAAGGAGTTTTTATAATTGTCACGAACTAAACTTAAGGAGAGGATTTTGCATTTTACCCAAAAAAAAAAGAGAAAAATACTAATAACGTGGCGAGTCATGGTGTGGAGTCGCCGGAATTTTATGGCGTGTCAAAATGCAGACGTTCCGAAGTAGCTATTATGCAAACGATTGTTTCTCCTATAGTCAGTCTATAACGGATTCTCTCGCCTTCGCATCTCGCACTGCTGGAACCACCGGACCATTCCTTTACTTCTCTCCTTGCGGTAACCTTCGTCGCATCTTTCGCGTTTTCGCGGCATCGAAGATTCTGGTAATTGCCCTTTCTTTTATTCTGTCTTCAAATTTCATCTCCTTGATGAGATTATGGCCCCTTTCACGGATTAGGGTTTGTCGGTTATCGTTTCCACGGCGTAGTGTGGTCAGATAGGTGCAATTTTGGATTGCCTTGGTTGTTATTTTTAGTGATTGTCTTGTTCTTTCTGTGTGTTTACTATTTTTTTTTTTCAAGTTTGATGAATCCCGGGTTGTCACCGTAGGTAGCATATTAGATCGTATGAATGCTCAAGCATGGATGTGTAGAACACCTAAAAATTAATAAACAAATTGCGTAGATTGAATTTCCAAATATGAATTCTTTTTTATCTGTTTAGGTTCGTTGTAGTTCAATTTTGAAACTCTTTGCTGTTCTCTAGTACCATCTCTGTTCTGATTGATCTTTTTCTTTTGTTATTAGCCATACGCGTACCCTTAATATGGTGGAGATTGAAATGGAGGAAGTAAAAACTGCCACAGAACCATCCAAAATTGGTGCTTTAGTTAATGGTAGTAGCAGTAATGCTGAGATGTTGCGAAAACATCCCTTGGAAAACGGTTTTCATGTGCTTAACAATTTTCCTCCCAAGTATAAGAGGCGGAAGATCTCAGCAAACCGAGATTTTCCCAAAGGATGTGGACGATTTGTGCCTAGAATTATTGCCAGTTCAGGAGAAGGAAATGCTGTTGTAAATATTGTCATCAAAGACTCACAAATTGGGGTGGACAGTTCTGCTGTTTTGGAGCGTATGCCTGCTGATTCGGATTTTGCCAAAGGATATGGAGGAATCACACCGGGAACTGATGACAGTCAAACAGAAGGAGATCCTATTGCAGTTGTTTCTGCTGTAGACTCAAAATCTGGGGTGGAGAGTGCTGCTGTCTTAGAACCTAGCCCTGCCATACATGTTGGCTTTACTGAGAATTTTGAAGCTCCTGATTTGTTGAATGGTTCAGGTCAGGCAGAAGAGGGTGAACCAACACAAGGGGTAGAGCCTCTGCCAAATGCTTTGGATCAGCCAGAACTGTTGAACACACTAAAAAATTCAGAACCACAAGCAACCAGTATTTTGGAATTGCAATCATCTAAGAATTTCTCAGATCAGACTCGACCATCCAGTCCTGTTGTTGAAGATAAGAATGAGAAGTTGTTAAAGAAGTATCCTCCTCGGAGAAGAATCTCAGCCAATCGAGATTTCCCACCAGGTTGTGGGAGAAATGCTCTGTTTGTAAGTAAGGAAATACACTTGAGAGTCATTTCTTCATCCAAAGGCAAGTCTTTGGTTGATGAAAACTCCAGCAGGGAACAAATTGGAGATAAAATTCAAGGTAAAAACGATATCAATAGCAAATTGAAAGGTGATATTACCAATGAAGTTAAGGGAGAAGCTCAAGATAAATACAAAAGGGATGTAAACAGAGAAATGACTGAGCAGTTTGAAGAGAAAGCACCTTCTGAGATCAGGAATGATGCCAAAAAATGCAAAGATAAAATTCGGGATGGAGATGATCAAAACAACAAAATGAAAGGGAATGTAAATAAAGAAATTGGGAAGGCTCGAGTCAGAACAGCTTCCCAGAGTAAGTTGAAACATGAAGATACAAAAGAAACTAACATGAAACCTTTGAGAGAGAGTATGTTGAACAAGTTCTCATCAGTCAGTAAAAAAGTTGAGAGAGGGGTTGGAGCTTTGGAAGGAAAAGAGGGTAAGGAATCAGCAAAACATGATAAGGACAAAAGTCATAAGCTAAAGCTTGTGGTGGAGTCTAAAGATGGAAGTCGGGCTACAAGTCAATCTCAACCGGAAGGTTCTTCTGGTTCTTATGATAACAGGGTTATTGTGCAGGCTCTGATGGCTGCGCCAAACTGTCCATGGAGGCAGGGAAGACGGGCTTTTCAATCTACCCCAACCACTGGTACACCCAAGAATAAAGCAAAGAAAAGTGAAAATGGGGAGCAGGATAAATCTGCTTCTGCTTCCAGGAAAAGGAAAGACAGATCAAGAGATTCAGAAGGAAAATCTTCGAAGAAGAAGTTCTCACCCACACACGAGACTGCTCATGAAGAGATGGGCCAAATGGTTGTCAGGGAGACTGCTTACGACGAGATGGGTGAAATGGTTGCCAGGGAGACTTCTTATGAAGAGATGGATCAAATGGTTCTCAGGGACAAGGAAGATTTCCTAGAGCATGGAGAAGAAGCTGAAAATGTCCCCATAGTTAAAAGATCACAGGACTTGGAGCTGAGCTTGATTCCCTTTGGTCCTAGTACTTCAAGTGATAAAAGTGCCCGTAACAAAGTCAGGGAGACTCTACGTCTCTTCCAAGTGATATTTAGAAAGCTCTTGCATGAAGAGGAATCAAAGTCAAAGGATCAAGGAAATCCTTCCAAGCGAATTGACCTTGCAGCTTCAGGTATTCTCAAGGATAAAAACAAATGGGTTAACACTGGAAAGATCTTGGGACCTGTCCCCGGGGTTGAAGTTGGTGATGAGTTTCATTACAGGGTGGAACTTGCTATTGTTGGTCTTCATCGACCATTTCAAGGTGGTATAGATTATATAAATCGAGGTGGAAAAATCCTTGCAACAAGTATTGTTGCTATGGCTTCTGGTGGTTATGCAGATGACATGGACAGCTCTGATGTCTTGGTATATTCTGGCTCAGGAGGAAAGCCAGCAACTGGAGATAAGCAAGCCGAAGATCAAAAGCTTGAGCGAGGAAACCTGTCACTGAAGAATAGCATGGATGCAGGAACTGTTGTAAGGGTTATTCGTGGCTATAAAGAAATGAAGGCCTCTGATTCCTTGGACACCAGGGGTAAGTTTGTTGCAACATACACCTATGATGGGCTGTACAAGGTTGAAAAATTTTGGCAGGAAAAAGGACGTTATGGCTCTTCTGTATTTAAATATCAATTGAGAAGAATTCCAGGTCAGCCAGAGCTTGCTTTGAAAGAAGTGAAGAAGTTGAAGGAATTAAAAGCACGTGATGGTCTTTGTGTGCATGACATTTCTTATAGGAAAGAGAAGATTCCAATATGTGCTGTGAACACCATAGATGATGAGAAACCTCTTCCATTCAAGTACATAACCAAGATGATATACCCTAACTGGTACAACCCATCTCCTCCTAGGGGTTGTGATTGTACAGATGGGTGCTCAGATTCGGAGAAGTGTTCATGTGCAGCCAAGAATGGAGGAGAAATCCCTTTCAACTATAATGGTGCTATTGTGGAAGTAAAACCCCTTGTTTATGAGTGCGGTCCTTCATGCAAGTGCCCTTCATCTTGCCATAACAGAGTTAGCCAACATGGCATCAAGTTCCAGTTAGAGATCTTCAAATCCGAATCCAGGGGTTGGGGTGTCAGATCCTTAACTTCCATTCCATCTGGAAGTTTTATATGTGAGTATATAGGAAAGTTGCTTGAGGATAAGGAGACTAAGCAAAGAACCAACAATGATGAGTATTTATTTGATATTAGGCACAATTATAATGACCACACTCTTTGGGATCAACTCTCAACTTTGGTACCAGATTTGCAAACAAGTCCTAGTAAAGTTGTGGAGGATGTGGGCTTCACCATTGATGCAGCACAATATGGGAATGTAGGGAGATTCATCAACCGTAGTTGCTCACCTAACCTTCATGCACAAAATGTCCTTTATGATCATGATGACAAGAGAATGCCTCACATAATGCTCTTTGCTGCTGAGAATATTCCTCCCTTACAAGAGTTGACATTACCATTACAATTATATGATAGACAAGATTCATGATTCTAATGGAAACATTAAGAAGAAAAATTGCTACTGTGGTTCGCATTGCACTTGGAGGATCTACTGAGGCTGATTTTATCCTTGCTGATCTTTCACTGTAAGTTTTCATTTACACCCGTGAAATTCTTGTTAGTGAACTTTTGCATTGCAAAATTTATAGCTTGAATTGTGCCTTACAAAGTTCATTTCAAATTTCAACATATTATAAGATATGTTAAATAAAACTCCTTTAATGTTTGTGTAAGCCAAAATATATTTGGATTTATATATTGTTTGACAATTTCTGGTTGGATCAATGAAATTTATTAATAAAGATTCAGAATGAATAAAGTACAAGGAGAACACAATCATTTTCCCATCCCCAATTGTGTAAATGAGAGCTATTCCCAGTGCTACTCTCCCCAAAAATATTGTTTTCACATAAAATAGACCAGCTCTAATCTGGAGGATGTTGACCATTGTAAGGTATACAAAAAATATAGTAAAAGTTTGTACATGCAATAAATGCACTGTGGAGTTTACTCATCAATATTGCCTAGGTGACTAGGCATCCTTGGTTGGATGCGTAGTTTGAATGCCTTGATTTATATCAAAAAGGTACCTGTCTGTGCAATAAAAATCACAAGACAGATGCCTTACTATAACATTATTACTATAGCTGGATCTTTTCAGTATGCGTGTTGATGCATTCTGTCATATATTATATGTATCACTTATGCTTTGTTTTAATGTTTACTATTGAAATTTAAAAAGATCCAAGGGTTATGAGAAGAGAAAAGGAAAGAAGGATAAAAGAGTTTTATTCTTTTCTACAAACTCTTTCTCTCTCTCTCTCTGATATTAAATAAAATAGCTGCTTTGTTCATTTTTCTTTCTCTTTTGTAAAATTATAGTTTTTTAGTTGCTTATTTGATATGGATTTGCTTTATGAAATACTTATTTTACTATAGTGTTATTTTCAAAATATTGAAATTAATAGATTTAAAATACTATTGTCTTTTAGATATGATGATTTCTCATGTTCTAAGAGGAATTTTTATGTTATTAGTAAAGATAATTGCTATTTTTTTTTTCAATTTATATGTAGGTACATTAAACTAAGGAACTAATCAATTTTTCTAGTGAGCCATTTCCATTTTTGAACCCGGCCCAAGAGCAAACTAATTCGATAAAAATCGCCTTAAAACCCTCCAGCTGAACTCCTTACGTCATTGAATGCTTCCTCAGCCACAAGGGCTCTCAAGCTGGGGTTTCAGGCGAAAAGACAACTCAAGATGGAGTTGGTGGCTCCTTTTGATGCCATCGAATGCCCTTCAACTAGGTATGATCAACAAAGGTCAGAGGACCAGGAGACTAACTCAGTAGATGAAGAAGTTGGGGTGGCTCTCACTGATTCAGAGATGGTGAAGGCCATGCAAGGGGAGGATGAAGATTCATTGGAAGTTGTAGAAGAGTTGCCGGATGTGAGCCCTATTACTTTTTTACCAACGAAGGAGTGGCTGACGGTTGGTGAGGTCTTTGTTTCAGGCTTTCAGCTGCAAGGAAAATAGTACAAATGAAGGGTCAGGGATGTCACTTGAGGATAGAATCTGTGTTGAGGAACCTTCTGCTTGGGTTCTCTTGAAATATTTGTAGTTTGGGGCTTTCTTGGGGGTATCTTTAAAAGGTATGGAGGGGTTAATGAAGGCGTATCTAATAGAGGTAGAGAGGAGGGTGCTAGAGGGGAGAGGAAGAAAGGGGAGGAGAATAGAGAGGGAATTGTTTAGGTTCTCTTGGGCCCTCAATGACAATGTAGGGTCAGCAGTTAGAGTGGGAAGGAAGGAAGAAGCGGCAGGGACTGATGGGGGTGAAGCAAGGGCTAGGGCAGCACACCTAAACCTTTATCCTTTTAAATGAAGTTAGTATCATGGAATAAAAGGCCTAAATTCAGGCCGAAGGAGTATAGTGGTAGGATCCCTTTTAAGATCATGAAAAACGAATATTCTCTGTCTCCAAGAAACCAAACTGGAAGTAATGGAAGCTCAGACAATAAGGAATGTTTGGGGAGAGCGTGATTGTGATTGGGAGTTTCTTCCATCTATTGGCATAGTAGGAGGCATGGTGGTGATCTAGGATGTAAATTCATTAGAGGCAAAGGGTAAGGAGGTGGGGTGGTTCTCAACCTCAATTTTGTTTCGGATCCTGGAAGAAGGTTGGGAGTTTGTTCTTTTCTCAGTTTATGGCTCAAATGATAATACAAAGGGCTGAATTTTGGGCTGAACTAGATGCAATAAAAGAGGGTTGGGACAGACCGTGGGTGATAGGAGGAGATTTCAATAATGTTCTCTTCAATTACGAGAAAAAAGGATGAACAAATTAAGTAGAGGAATGGGGGGTTTTACAGATTTCATGGGAAGGTGGGAATTGGTGGATTTACTTTTGTTGGGTGCCAAATACACTTGGACAAACAATTAGGAGGATGCGACCTTGGTGAAATTGGGTTGTTTGTGGTGTCTACAGAATGGGAAGAGAAGCTCTTCAACCTTTCTCTTGAGGTTTTGCCAATAGAAATGTTGAAGCTTTGAGAAGTCATCCAACTTGAGTATTAATTTTGGAAAGAGTTGTGTAGCTAGTGTCAACATGGAGATAGGAATGGCAATGGGGTGGGTTCAGGGTGGGGATCATATTCTTTATCCCCAACCCCGGTTCTGAAATTAACCCCCATCCCCATCCCTGATCCCCGCTGGGGATAAAATTCGGAAAAGTACGGACAGGCCCAATGCAGATTTCTGATTTCCACTGCAGAGCTATAAACATTCAAAATGTCAACAACCCACACTCTATGCACCAACACCCGCCCATGAATTGGCATCAATTCCAAGCTGGCACCTACCCCAACAGTACTTTGGGCCTACAAATTCTGACTCTGAGCTGAACCGTCATTGTCTCGATAAAATTTGTCCTCCATCCCCAATCCCCGATAGGGATGGGTTCTCTGCGGGGACCTGAATCCCCAAAATTTATTTTAGATAACAATATTTTTTTGAAAATAATGTTTTAAATATATCAAATTTAAATATGTTTTGATATATATATATATATACCACTTGATAAATTGGGAGGTTGTTTGCCAGAACAAAGAGGATGGGGCTTGCGGTTAGGGAACTTGATAAGAAAAATAAGGCATTATTGGGGAAGTGGCTGTGGAGGTGGCAAGTGGTAGGTAGTATTATTCATGGTCAACTATGGCATGAGGTGGTAGGTAGTATTCATGGTCGCTGAGAAAACGGATGGGATGTTGGTGTAGCTCGGCGGGCAACTTTGGCAACACCGTGGAAAGCAATTCATGGTATTCTTCCTCAATTTCTCAGTTTTATTAGGTATGATGTTTGTGATGGTATCTTTGTCCTTTTTTGGGAGGATATTTGGATTGGAGAGGCCCCTTTGAAGGCCCCCTTTCCTTCTCTATTCTCTGTCTCTCAGTATAAAAAGGATTTTGTTTCAAAATTTTACTCCCCTTTGACAAATCCATTGGCACCTAACCGGAATTTCTGTTTCCGTAGAGGTTTAAGGGAAGAGGAAATTGAGTGTCTAACAAATTTGATAAGCCTACTTGATAAAGTTTGTTTGGACCCTTTTGAACTTGACAAACGGATTTGGACACACCGGCTGAATGGGTCTTTCTCTTGTCTTCATTCTTTAAGTCCCTTACTCAATCTCCCCCAACCGTCCTTTTCCGATCAAGGAAATCTGGTGCAGTCCCGCTCCCCCCAAGGTTATAGCTTTTTGCAGGGAAGTGTATAACCGGAAAACAAACACCTTGGATATTCTACAAAAAGAAGGCCTTTCTTTGTCTCTCACCTACTTGGTGTATTCTTTGCAGGTCACATGGTGAGGATTGTCACTATTTACTAATATCTTGTTGCCCTTTACTGCAGAGTTATGGGAGTGGCTTCTCTCGTTATTTGGGTGCAGGTTGCCTAGGCCAACTAATGTAAGTTTGATTTTTGATCCTTCTTTCTTCCCTTGGCATCATAGAAGAGAGAAACCCAGAATTTTCCAAGAGAAGGAGAGAAGCCTAGAAGAGATGAAGGAGTGCATTCTAAATAGGGTGATCTTGTGGATAAAATCATTGGACTTATTCCACCAATTCTTATTTAATGATATTCGTAGGAATTGGTTAGCAGTAGCAAATTGCTCATCTTTAAAGTCTAGAGTAAGTGTGGATTGGGAACTCCCTCCTGAAAGATTTTTGAAGCTGAATTTTGATAGCAGTAGCCTTGGTAATCCAGGCTCATCAGTGGTGGGAGTACTGAGGAATGAGAGAGGTAATGCGGTTCTCATTTATTTGGTCCCCTAAGAGTTGGAAACTCTACTAGTGCAGAACTCCTAGCTGCTATCCAGGGTGTACAACTAGCAATTCAGATAGGAGTGGAACAACTGATAATAGAGGGGGACTCCAAGGTGGTAGTGAGCTGGCTACAAGATCCAGACTCTGTAGTCTGGTATTTTAAGAATGAAATTAAAATGTTCAATTGGCTGACTAGGAGTTTGGTTGTGAGAATACAGTGGGTGGGGAGATCAGCAAACAGCATGACTGATGGTCTTGCAAAGCAAGGGACAAACAGGGAACAATTGTACTGGGCCTAACTGTAGTTTTAATCTGTTCTCTATATATTCTGAATTATTCATGTAGTTTGGAGAGGACACAGCTTGCGCCTTTCCATGGGAAGCTTGTAACTGAACTGACTTACTCTATTGATTAATGAAGTCTTGCTTATTTTAAAAAAAAAGACCTCTTTCCGATCACACCTTCATTTGTCTAGACTGTAGTGGTTTATAGCCTAAGCATTCACCCTTTAGGTTTGAAAATTTGTGGCTCAAGGAGGAAGGTTTTGTGGATCAGCTGAGAAGGTGGTGGGAGGATTTACAGGTGGAAGGGCGAGCCAGCCATGTGATCAGCAAAAAGCTGAAATAATTAGAGGATCAAATTAAAACTTAGAAAAAAGAAACTTTTAAAGGGGTGGATCAAAAGAAGTTTTTTCTAGAACCAATTTCAGGGATTGACAAAGCAGAGGAAGAAAGAGAACTCATAGGAGGAGCGGAGGAAAAGATTGGATGCAAAATTGGAGTTTGATAAAATTGCTTTTCAAGAAGAAGTGAGATGGAGGCAATGCTCTTAAGTGTTTCTGGCTGAAGGAGGGAGATAAAAATATGAAGTTCTTCAAACCTTTGAGGAAAAAAAAAACTCAATCTATATGAAGTTAAATAACAGAAACCCAAATCAATCAATTCGAGTTGGCTTGCCATTTATGAAAGATTATACTATGTATGACCGAGAATGGCTTTATATTCTGATGAGTTTTGCAGGGTTGACATTGGTATTCTAATCTCACTTGTACCATGGGAGAGGAGAGGAAGTTCAAGCTGCCAGAGAAATGGAGACTGGAGTTGATCATTGAAGCCAAATCTTTTCTGTTCGAGCAGGGAAGGACAAATGGGAAGAAGGTTCACTTGAAAATCAGAGAAGGGAGCAGGGCGACAATTCTCCTACTGGAGGAGGTGTGTGTGTGGTTGAAAGGTTTTGTAGATGGAACTGTTATTTCTTTACGGGAAGAAGGTTGGAGAAACTTGTTGACCCGTGGGAGTAAGAGGTTGAAACTGTGCTAAAGAGGAATGGAAACGGGTGGTTTATAATGGTTACCGAACTCTTTGGTAATAACAAAAGGCAAGTGTTGTGTATTCCGGAAGGCCAGAAGCAGAGAGGGTGGGCCTCCTTCGCTTTTAATCTTCGGGCTTTTCTTCTGGAGGTTGAAGGGAGAGTGGAAGAAGTCCCTGGCTTGAAGGATTGTAATCCTTCTGTCCTCTGTAATCAGGTGCCCTGCTTTAAGCATTACCCTGAAGTTTTGGTGTCTAGCTCGGCTGTCCTCCGACGAGTAGCTTTGGAAGAAGGGAGTGGGAGCTGGGAGAAGAGGATGGTCCTAGTGGCAGATAGGGTGATAGAAGATTGGACGAAGGTTTTAGAAGTAGTTGCAGAGAGGTTGGGCTTAGATGAAGATGTAGTGTTGTTGACTTTTGCTGAAAAGAAAGCTTTATTAGATGGCGATAAGAAAATGAATTTCAGTACATTCCTTGTAGTGGGAAGTTTGATTCAGGTCCAGAACTGGGCTCCAGTTTTTAACGAAGTTGAATCTAGAGTCGACAGCTTCTTGATCAAACTTCTTGGTCTTCCTTTCAACCTTTGGAACGATCAAATACTAAGGAAAATTGTCAGAGCGTTGGGTGTAGTTTTGTTGGAGGTTAACTTAAGAAACTTGAGAGTTGTGGAACTTAAGGTTACTGGGATCAAGCTGGAGTACTTGCCTTGTGCCTTCGAAGTTCTCTCAGAAGATGGTTGGTACAAGGTCTGGTTAGCTTCAAAAGATGAAGCGAAGCTTTGGGGAAGACGAACAGAGGTTGAAGGAGTTGACAAGTCTGCAGGTTGGTGTACACGTGGCCTTCAGGGGCTGGCAGGAAAGCCTGGTGTGTGTGGGTGAACTACATAGGAAGGGGAATAGTCACAGGGGTGCCCCAAATCTCGAAGCTTTCCTATTAAGGCTTCTAATTCAATTTTTTTTGAAGTTTGGTTGCTTAAAGAGGGTGGCCTGTCCTATGTTGACGTGGCTAAAAGGGGTAAGGTTCGGGTGAGCTCAAAGTCATTGTCTGAATCGACTTTAAGGAAGGCTGGGCCGGATGGGTCAGTGGGTGAGCCTTCACGTGGGGCGGGGCAAGCATCGGGTGGTTTTTTTAAAAGCCCATGTGACAACTTAAGTCATCACGTGGGGCGGGGTAGGCATGGGGCGATGATAGATGGCAACATTCATCTATCATCGTCTAGGTCTCGCCCTCTTGACTCTGGAGGGGCTCAGATGGCGAGCAAGGCAGAAGGACGCCGTCCTCTGTGCTGGGTCCGATAGCTGGCTGGCGACGCACAAAAACACAACGTTTCTGATCGCTCGAACTTGTGCTATTTGAGAGTTAGAACAGAAGAGAAGGAAGAGGCTGACCAAGGTTGGATAAGTTGCGGCTCAGATTCTGACTATGATGAAAGATCGGAAGCCTGTGGGAGTTTAGGCAATGCGGCAAACGAAGCTCTATCTGAAGAACAAAATAGAGATTATTTCAGCTTGGATTATTTGATTTGGTGGGGGAGGGAAAGGAGGAGGGGGAGGAGCGGGTGAATGATCTTAACCCAAATTTGGTTTAGCCCTTCCCTAGTTCTAGTGCTTTGCAAGAGGCCAAAAAGGAGGTAGCTCGGGTCATCTCAGAGCTGAACAAGGGTACCTCACAAAGAGGTACATACTTGGGTACAGAAAGGGCGTTGATACAGCGCCAGGGATTTTCTTCCCCCAACTTGGGGAGACAGAGTGCTCTAATTTCTCAAAAAAGGAAGTGACTACCACTCCTTCGCCTACGCTCTCTCCTCACATCTCTGCCTCAGGTAAATCCCTCAACTCTGTCAATTCAGTTTTGGCTACTGATGAGCGCTCTGTGTCCCTTGTTCTAGATTCTCCTCCCAACCAAGAGTTGGAAGCCCTTGGTCTGGAAGCCACAGTGTGTCCACAAGGGGGGGGGGAGTGGGTGAGAAAACTTGCAGAGAGGCAAAAATATGGGAAATCATAGAGAGCCTTTTGGGTGAAGTGGAGAGGAAGTGCAGAGAGGGAGCATGGAGGGGACAAAAAGGGCTGTTGTTGGAGGTAATGTGAGAAGGAATGAGAAGTTTCCTAGGAGTGAGGAGAGTGCAACTTCAGAAAAAGAGGAAACTAGTTGGGAAGAGTCAGTTGCAGAGTTTGTGAAAAAGTAGGGGTGCAAGCTGAAGAACCCGAATGGTCTAAAAGCCTACATGCAAAAAAAAGAGGACAACAAG
This sequence comes from Nelumbo nucifera, assembly GCF_055504915.1. NCBI lineage: Eukaryota > Viridiplantae > Streptophyta > Magnoliopsida > Proteales > Nelumbonaceae > Nelumbo > Nelumbo nucifera. The sequence goes on from NC_142654.1 coordinate 31,903,250, forward strand.
ATAAAGAAGAGAAAGCTGAGTGAAGTGGAGAGATTGAAAAGAGATATTGAGGGGGATAAGAAGTTTGAGGTGAAAGGGGATAGAAGAAAAGGGTTTAACTAGATCTTAGAGGAGTTAGGGTTAAGGCTAAGGGTTTTCAATGAGAATCCTAAGTTGGAATGTGAGGGGGTTGGGCAGCATTAGGAAGAGAGCGACAATTAAAGAGATAATTAAGAAGTTTAATCTGGATGTGGTAATGCTTCAGGAGTCCAAAAGAACGGATTTTGATTGCAGATGGGCAAGGAGTGTGTGGAGTTCTAGGGGTATAAAGTGGGTGGCTGCTCCCTCGTGGGGTTCCTCAGGAGGGATTTTGACCTTGTGGAAAGAAGATTTACTCATAGGTGTGGAGGAGCTAATTGGAGATCATTTTGTCTCCCTAAAGTTCAGACAAGTGGACGATGGGTATGAATGGGTACTAACAAATGTGTATGGCCAGAATCTTCCAAGAAAAAGGAAGAAGCAGTCAAACCTTAAAGGACTGCATTTTGTCTAGGTCTTTACATTGGTTAAAGAGACTAGAATTATTTAACCATTTTACTTTTACTGATTGTTGGAAGGATTGGAAGTTGGTAGCAAGCTGTTCCTCCTACAAGGGAAGGGCAATAACTAGCTGGGTCCCCCCTCCTCTTGGTTCTTTGAAGCTGAATTTTGATGGGAGTAGCCAGGGTAACTCGAGTCCCTCTAGGATGGGAGGTGTACTAAGGAATGAGGCTGGAGAGGTTGTCTTAATCTACTCTGGCCCTTTAGGAGTTGGGAACTCTATCCGGGCAGAACTGCTAGCTGCAATACAAGGAATACTTCTTGCAAAAGAAGTGGGCGTGGAGTAGCTTCGGTTTGAAGGAGACTCTAAGACAGTGGTGGACTGGTTAAATAATTCGGAGGATGTCACTTGGGGCTACAAAAATGAGTTAAAGAAATTCAAATGGTTGACAAGAAATATGTCTATAACAGTACAATGGGTTGGGAGATCAGCTAATGCTTTTGCTGATGTCTTGGCAAAACAAGGGATAAATAGGGAAACATTGTTTTGGGAACAATTGTAACTATTGTTTTAATTTCAACATTCGTGTTTTCTCTGTTGTAGTTTGTGTATTTGCTGCTTGGAGAGGCTGCTCCTCGTGCCTCTAAGGGGATCTTCTTGTCTCTATTCATTATTTTAATGGAATTGATGTTATTTATCAAAAAAACAAAAGTGTATGGCCCCAATGACTATGGGCAGAGGGAGAAATTATGGGAATAATTGAGTGACATTAGAGGCCTATGGGATGAACCTTGGTGTGTGGGAGGGGATTTTAATGTAGTGAGATTTATAGAGGAAACCAACAACCCCAGACAGAGAGTGACAACAAGTATGAGGAAGTTCAACCAATTTGTGGATTCTTCTGAACTTAAAGAACTTTCTTTCCTAAATAATAACTTCACTTGGTCCAACCTTCAATCAAGGCCAATTTGCTCCAAGTTGGACAAATTTTTGTTCTCAACAGATTGGCAGGAACATTGGGGCAATATTACTTCTAGGGCTCTCCCAAGACTTACTTCAGACCACCGACCTATAGTGTTGGTCAAGGAGGAAATAAGAGGAGTTGGATCTACCCCTTTCAGGTTTGAAAACATGTGGTTGACTCATTCGGGTTTCATTAAGAAGATCAGAGAGTGGTGGGAGCAAGATAATCCGATAGTTGATTGGGAGGGAATGAGGTTCCACAAGAAACTCTAATACTTAAAATCACAATTAAAGGAGTGGAATAGGCTGGAGTTTCGAAGATTAGAAGAGATAAAACTTATGGTGGAGCAAATTGACGATTTGGACCTGAAGGAAGAGAGAGGTTCCTTTGGAGATGAAGAAAGGAAGTTGAGTTGGGTTTTGAGGAGGCAGATGGAGGACATCTTGGTTAAGGAGGAAATCAGTTGGAGGCAAAAATCCAGGTGTAAGTGGCTAAAGGAGGGAGACAGAAACACAAGGTTTTTCCATTCAGTGCCAAATGGGAGGAGAAAGAAGAATTTCATCTCTAATTTGGAAGTTGATGGAGCAGTGTTGTCCCCACTCCACAGAAATTTTAGAGGCTCTAGTAAACCACTTCGAATCTATTTTTAGAAGGCCTATGAATGGGAGAGTGTGGTTGGAAGGATTGGATTGGCCGACTCTAAGTGCAGAGAAGAGAGAGGCTAGAAAAAAAGTTTTGATATGGAGGAGATAAAGGAAGCAGTATTCTCATTGGATAGGACAAAGGCTCCGGGTCCAGATGGTTTCACAATGGCCTTCTACCAGGACTGCTGGGATATTTTGGAGAATGATCTTAGTTCAGTTTTTGAGGAGTTCCCCAGAAGGGGAGTAATAAATCCGGGCTTGAACTCAACTTTTATTGCTTTGGTCCCAAAGAAGAAAGATGCATCACAACCAAAGGATTTTAGACCTATCAGTCTGGTGACTAGCTTGTACAAAATCATTGCAAAGGTGTTGTCTCTAAGGATAAAGGTGCTTCCCTCTATTATTGCACCCAACCAAGGTGCTTTTGTGGAGGGAAGATAGATCACCGATCATATTCTCATTGCAAATGAGAGCTTGGAGAGCTTTAGGAAGTCAAAGAAAAAGGGAGTGGTTTGCAAATTGGATTTGGAGAAGGCTTATGACTTGGTTGATTGGTTTTTCTTGATGGAGGTGTTGAGGAGTTTTGGTTTTGGAGATAGGTGGTGTAAGTGGATTTCGGGCTATGTTAGGACTTGTCATTATTCTATCCTGGTGAACGAGACTGTGGTTTTCTTTCTTGTGTTGAGAGGTCTAAGACAAGGAGATCCTCTTTCCCCTTTTCTTTTCACCCTGATTGTTGATGTGCTTGGGAGGTTGATCCATAGAGCAGACTCGAGGAATTTGATAAGAGGGTGGAGAGTAGGAAGGGAGGAGGTTCCCTTAACACTTCTATAGTTTGCAGATGATACTATCCTGTTCTATGAAGGAGGGAACTTCAATTGGATCCGGAATCTAAAGTTTACAATACAACTTCTTTGAGCAGATATCTAACCTCAAGGTGAACTTTGATAAGAGTTGTGTGGCGGGAGTGAATGTGAATGAAAGGGACCTAAGGGAGTTTGCAGGTGAGCTAGGTTGTGCAATTTCGGACTGGCCCCTGACATACTTGGGCCTCCCTTTAGGAGATAATCCTAAGAGAGTTAGCTTTTGGACTTCGGTAGTGGAGAGGTTTGAAAAGAGTCTGGCGGCCTGGAAGAGAAATTATCTTTCTTTAGGTGGGAGAGTCACTCTCATTAGCTCTACCCTAGCTAACCTTCTTGTTTACAATCTATCAGTGTTTAAGATCCCCTCAAAGGTTTCCAATCTTTTGGAAAAATTAATAAGGAACTTTCTGTGGGAGCCTGGAGAGGAGAAGAGAGATCATAGGGTGAGTTGGGAGGTGGTCACTAGGTGTAAAAAACTAAGAGGTTTTGGGATTGGTTATTTCAAGAAAAGGAATATGGCTCTGTTGGGGAAATGGTTGTGGAGGTTTTCATTGGAAAGGGATAAATTGTGGACTAAGATTGTGGCTATTATACATGGGCTGGAAGACAATGGCTGGGATCTTGGCAAGGGCCTCAGTTGCTTCTCCTTGGAAATCCATTCACAATCTGCTTCCAGTTTTCTCCCCTTGGATCAGGTATGGTCTAAACTCTAGTAACAGAATAAAATTCTGGGAACAACTTTGGGTCGGGGATTCTCCTCTGAAGGAACAGTTTCCTTCTTTCTATGCTCTATCAGACTAGAAAAATGAATCCATATCTTCTTTTTTGGTCCCTTCAGCCTCCACTTCTGGGTTTGGGTGGAACCTGGGCCTGCGTAGGGCAATTAGGGATATAGACATGGATAGCATGGTAACTTTGCTAGCCTCCCTTGAGATTGTCTTCCTAAACCCTGCTAAGGAAGACACCAGATTTTGGACCCCTTCTAGCTTTGGTACCTTTTCTTGTGCTTTATTCTTTGAAACCTTAACTCAGCCTCCTATCCCCTTTTGGTTGTCCTTTCCGGTTAAGGAAATTTGGAGCAGGCCTATTCCTCCTCAGGTTGTTTTTTTTTGTTGGGAAATTTTCCTGGAAAGAATCAACACTTTAGACTTACTTCAGAGAAAGAGACCCAACTATTGTCTACTTCTTAATAGATGTGCTCTTTGTAAAACTGATGGGGAATCTGGCTACCACCTCATGGTCTCTTGTAAGGCTGTTAAAACTGTATGGGAGTGGGTTTTCTCCCGCTTTAGGTGTTCTTGGTATCCTCTAGAGACTATCCAAGGTTTGTTTTCTCCTTTTTTCAGTTGGCCTGAGAAGCGAGGGAAGACTATGTGGAGGTGTATTAAGGCAGTGGTATGCTGGTCATTGTGGGAAGAAAGAAACTCACGTATTTTTTCTGACAAGGAAAGAACATTGGAAAAAATGTTAGATCGAATCCTTTTAAGGGCTGTCCACTGGCTAAAATCTTTGGAGTTGTTTTCAGATTTTCCTATGGATGACTTGCTAAGAAACTGGGAAGAGATTGCTTCCATTGCTAGATGCAAGAGGACTCTTTGTCTGTTTTGGTCCCCTCCCCCCTCGGGCTTTATAGAGCTGAATTTTGATGGCAGCGGTGTAAGGAATCTTGGGCCCTGTGGGATTGGAGGAGTTTTCAGGAATGAGGAAGGGATTGTTATTGCTTTATTCTCTGGCCCTATTGGAGAAGGTGACTCTCTTAGAGCTGAGATCCTTGCAGCGCTTGAAGGAATTCGAAGAGCAAAGCAATTAAATATTAGCCGTTTGATCCTAGAAGGTGATTCGAAAGTGGTGGTTAGTTGGTTGAAGACAGAGGACAGTGGTTTGTGGAACTTTAACAATGAAAAAAAACAGTTCTTATGGCTGGGTAGGGACATTGAGATTCAGTACAGCTGGGTGAAGAGGAGTGCCAACTCATTTGCGGATGGGTTGGCCAAGCAAGGAGTGAATAGGGAGTCTGTTTTTTGGGCTAGTTTTTAATCTTTTCTCTTTGTACTCCCTTTGTTTTCTATTTTTGGGGTGCTAAGATATTTTATCTCCCCTCTTGTATCCATATTCCCTCTTTTCTTTTAATTTATTGAAGCTGGTGTTATTGATAAAAAAAATGAAGTTCTTCCATAAAATGGCTAGCGCTAAAAAGAGGGAAAATTCCGTAAGAGATTGATAGTGAACGGGGAAGTGGTTGAGGAGGAAAGCAGGATCAAGGATCATATTGTGAGCTTTTATGAAAACCGGTATAAAGAGAACTGATAAGACAGGCCCAAACTTGATGGGCTTGATTTTGATACCATTTCAGAAGAGCAAGCTAGAGGTTTAGAGAGGGAATTCAGGGAAGAGGAGGTATGGGATGCAATTAAAGAGATGGAAGGGGACAAGATTTTGGGTCCCGATGGCTTCACTATGGCCTTTTTTAAACAATGCTGGGATTTCATGAGGTGGAGGAATTTTATCATCCAGCAACACTTAAAAAAAGTCTGAACTCAAATTTTATCACTCATTCCAAAAAGGAAAGGGGCTGAAGAGCTCAAGGATTATAGGCCAATAAGCTTGATAGGTAGTATTTACAACATACTTGCCAAAATGTTAGCAAAGAGACTAAAGTCAGTGTTGCAGAGCATAGTTTCAGATAAGGAACTTTTGTAGGACGTCTTATGGTGGATGGGGTGTTGGTAGCAAACGAGTTAATTGACTCTAGGCTAAGAAGTGGGAGGGCTGGCTTATTATGTAAATTAGACTTTGAGAAGGCCTACGATCACATCAATTGGCACTTCTTGGATTATGTGCTGGAAAGATTGAATTTTGGTACAAAATGGAGAAACTGGATGAAGGTTTGTACGACCACGCCAACCTTTTCAGTTTTGGTGAATGGAACATCTTGTGGGAGATTCAAAAGTTCAAGGGGACTAAGGCAAGGGGCCCCTCTTTCCCCTTGTTTATTTGTGTAACAGAAGCCCTGAGTAGAATGATTAGAAGGGCTGTCTTGGGAGGTTTTGTTGAAGGCTTTGCAGTAGGGAGTGAAAGGGTGGAGGTTCCTTTTTTGCAATTTTCCGATGATACTCTGATCTTTGGTGATGCATCTAGCAAACAGATTGGCTACATAATGGCACTCCTCAAATGGTTTGAGGTAGTTTCAGGTCTACATATGAACATTCACAAAAGTAAGCTGGTGGCTGTGGGAGAAGTTCCAGAGCTGGAAAGTTGGGCAGAGTGGGGCTGCAATGTGTGCAGGCTTCCATCTAAGTATTTGGGAATGCTGCTAGGAGCAAGATGTAACTCCAAGACAATATGGGAGCCTATTGTGGAGAGAATAGAAAAGAATTAAGAGATTGGCCTCTTGAAAAGCCAAGTGTCTGTCATATGGAGGCAAAATAACTTTGCTAAAAAGTGTGCTTTCTTCATTACCATTATACTTGTTGTCTTTGTAGTTTGTACCCAATTCTGACTAGTGTGGCAAACTGTATAGAAAAGAAAATGAGAGATTTTTTTTGGAGAGGGTGGAAGGATGAGAAGAAAAAATACAATCTAGTAAACTGGATTAAGGCATGTAAATCCAAATTGCATGGAGGTTTAGGTGTGCATAGGGTGAGAGATGTCAATATGGCCTTCATGAGCAAGTGGTTCTGGAGGTTTGGTAATAATCAGGGAAGTCTTTGGAGAAGTGTGGTGGAGGCAAAGTATGGCTCTAGTAGTTCAATGTGGGAGCTGGGCATTTCAAATCAAAATTATGGGTGCTCAGTGTGGGTGGTTGAGAAAGTGCAACACCTTTTCTCAAAAGGGGTACAGTTCAAAACTGGAGACGACTTTAGAGTAAAATTCTGGGAAGATGTGTGGTGTGGAGACAGACCCTTGAAGGAAGTTTATAATTCCCTTTATGAGGTAGCATCAAACAAAGCAGCAAGTGTGGCTGAGAATATGCAGGTGCATAATGGAGAAGTGGTCTGGGCCCCTCAGGTCAGGAGGCATTTGAATGACTGGGAGGTAGAGGCAATGTTTGATTTGCTGCAGAGGCTGTATAGCATCCAAGTGGACTTGGGAAGAGAGGATAGAAGGCTTTGGGTTTGGGACAAATCTGGAATCTTTTCAGTTAAATCCTTCTACAATTATTTATCCAGGTTGGAGGGTCAGAATATTTCAAAATGTACTCACAAAGGTGTCTTTCTTTATGTGCACTACCTATTTGAATAGAATCCTAACCAAGGACAATTTGGTGAGGAAGGGTATGCAGTTGGACTCCACTAACTGTGTGCTTCGTGAGGAGCATAAGGAATCTGTGAGTACCTGATGCTTCATTGTAAGTTTTCTTTTGAGGTGTGGTCTTGGAGCCTTTTTGAGGTGAAAGGTTTCTGCCTGGAATCAGTAGCGGATTTTGTGAATAGCTTGTATTTAAGGGGACTATCCAAGAAAGGAAAGCTTGCCTGGAATCTGACCTCTGCAGCAGTGTTTTGGTGCACCTGGCAGGAGATAAATGAGAGAATCTTCAAGCTTAAACAAAGTATTCAGATTCAGTTTTTCAGAAAATTGTGGGAAAATTTGTTCTTGGCTTTCTGTAAACACTGTAAACAAAGTGTTTGGATAGAAATTACAATTCTCTTTTTGCTGTTGAAAATCATTTTGTAAATCAGGGCCAGAGGGTATAGGGCTGCTTGGGCAGTATTTTGTCAATCCCTGTGTACGGCTTCTTGTTGTACATGATTTCTTTCTATAATGAATTTTACTTTACCTATTATCGAAAAAAGAATAAAAAACTAAGCAACTAACCTAGAATTTAGTTTACTCTGATTCTATTGCCTAGGTTGGCAGGCACTGTACTGTCACCTAACAACTATGCTCATTAGAATCAATTTAATTAAGGGAAAATCTATGCTCATTAGAAATACATGATACCGGAAGGAATTTGACCAATCAAACACCCCCCATGAATTTTGATTAATACCACCTGATTGGTTGCCACTGTGTGATACTAGTTCATTGGTTACAAGTTTTTCCAATATCATGTGATTAATCCCTGTGTACAGCTTCTTGTTATACATGCTAAAAGTAATATATATATATATATATATATATATATATATATAAAGTAGCTTCTGTCTTTTATGAATGGTTCAAATTGCAACAAAATTGTGATCTGAAAACATACATCACATGGTATGGTTCCAGTTCTTGTTTATTGGCTTTGGTTAAAAGATAGATGCAAAGGAATGCTTCACAATTAATTTACTTTGTTATTTGGTCTATATTATGACAACTAATAGAGCTTTCTAGATGATATCATGTTGGGATCTATGCTAGAGTTTTAACTATATCATTTTCATCAAAACAGGTATTTGATGCAACTAATTTGGAGGCATTGAAGTGTATATTAATAGGCCAAGCCTGTGAATCCTCACTAGGATTAGCCTTGCAAGCAGTTTATTCCAAGAAGCCCAGTCTAGGGGGGAAAGAGTGGGGAAGCTAGTGTGGTATTCTTATTTCAAGACACTTTACAATTCTTTCTTTGTATAATTTGTTATACTACTTAAGGTTTCTTACCCAAGAAGTATCTAATGCTCCCTATAAAGAGTATGTACTTTTGCTAAACAATGTAGGATTACCAGTTCTTGCTTTGTCACTTGAGTTGCTTTGGGACAGACTCTTTTTCCTATTGTCTTAACTTCATGTCATCTTCAATATACCTTTTTTTTCAAATAAAATTTATTAATAAACCATTAGAGGAGAAAATACAAAGAGAAGGTAGGGGGACAGAGAAAAAAGGATAAGAACTCCTAGGTTGACTCAAGTCAGCCTCCATATATCCATATTAAACTTTCTAGGTTGGAAACATATCATTTTTTTTTATCAGCAACACAAAATTGATTCATTAGATTAAAAAATAGACATACAACAAAGAGTTGTGGGCACAAAACAAAGCCCAAACAGAAACTATTCACCATTTACAGAATTGCCCAGAACAAAGATTATCTTTGAATTCATTGCTTTGCAAGACCATCAGCCAAACTGTTTGCAGATCTCCTAATCCACCTTATTTGGATCATGTCTTTAGAAATCTGCTTGAATCTCCTGAATTCATTCCTTAACTTCCATATGATTCCTTCCCCCTTTTTCAGCCAGCCCACAACTACTTTTGAATCACCTTCAATAATCAGCTTAGTAATCCCCATTTCTTTAGCTTTCTCTACTCCATAGACTGCTGCAGATAATTTTGATCTCACTCACCACTAGACCTGTTCATGGGCCGGGCTCGGGCTTGGCTTTTGTCAAAATTCTAATGAACCCGGCCCGAAGCCCGAGTCCGAGATGGTGTAAAATCGGGCCCGAAGCCCAGCCCGTGAACAGGTCTGCTCACCACATCTCCACGCCGAATAGGACCTGAGTACAAAGCTAGAATGTTTCCATTTTCTTCCCTAATTACCCCACCAATACTTGATGGTCCAGGATTTCCCATACAACTACCATCAAAGTTTAACCTCTTCCACCCAACACATGGAGGTGACCAGGCCTCATGAACTATTTGTCTTCTGGACGAAGAACCTGCAATTATTCCCACGATCTGAAGAAGTCTTCAACCTTAAAGTCAGCAAAGAGCTTTAAAGTGCTCACCCAATGCGCTACTCATAGAGTAATCACCTCAATCACAACTTCCTTAATTCTTTCCTTGTCTTCAAAGATTCTTAGATTCCTTTCCTCCTAAATTGTCCAGATCAAGGATTGAAATATCGATACGATACGTTCGATATGAGGCGTATCGTATTGGTATCATTAGTGCTCGGCATGGGATACACTACAACTGGAGATGTATCTTGTCAATCGTGTATATCGGGTCGATATGCGTGTGTATCAGTCCGTATCGCACTGTATCGGACGATACATATTGATATGGGCCAATTTAGAACGATACGCTACCCGTGGGACGTGAATGCACATGCACATATTCTTCTACTGAAAAAGAAAGTTGCAAGGATTCAAACTCGAATCAAGAGTTAAGGGAGAGCTTAACGTCCGCACTTGTAAACCAATATGCCACTCCATCTTTTGTGTTTATGAGTAAATGATTATAGCTTTTATTTCTTTATTACTTAAATGCAATTCAAATAAATAATACATATTACAGTTAACTCAAACTAAAAAGAAAAAAAGTAATATTTAAAATCAGTATTTCATAAAATAATAGAAATAAATAATATATCAAAATATTATTTGAATATAAAAAATTTATAAAAATATAATATTAATAAGTGAATAATTATTTTAGTACTTAAGATTTATAAATTTGCACATGATATATAATTTAGATCACATAAAATCATATTTATTATTTAGAAAATAAAAAAATTGTTTACAAAATACTCAAGAATATAATCTTAAATTAAATCTATCAAATCTATTAATCTACATTTATACCAAAAAAGATTTTTAATTAGAAAATTATAGGAATAAAAATATAATAATGGAATAATCATTTTAAAAGTTAAAAATTATGAATTTGCATATGATATGTATCTTAGAAGTTTTAATAGATTTGATATATTTTAAGCTGAGATTATACATTTTATAAATTATTAATGGATACTTTAATTTACATAGAGAATTTAATATTTGGTTGACCTCTTTGTTAATGTCAAAAAGTAAAAATAGTAAAATTGAAAATAATTGATATAATAATTAAAATATAATAGTAAAATATGTTTTGCATTTTGGACTCTTGATTGATACATTATCAATAAAATTGTATGATATCTATGCCTCATATTATATTAATTGTAATATATTTTTTTCCTATACACCATTGAAATATACATTTTCTATGTATTTATACATTATTTATGATTATTTGACCTTAGACTTAATATTATTAATGTATTATGAAATTTTTATGTATTACCCTAGTGTCCATATTTTTCATCCGTATCGATGCGTTTCCAAAGTGTATTTATATCCAAGTTGTCCGTTACGATACTCAATAATGATATTTTAATCCTTGGTCCAGATCACTGCTGCTCTAGTGCATCTCCACATAATTCTGTCTCTTCTTTTAGGGCAGTGGAAAAGGTGAGAGGCTGAGAGCTAAATACACCTTCCAGACAATCAGGGGGAAGCCAATACTGTTGCCTGTTTATTTTAAGGTTCTCTACACCACAGACAATCAGGTTGGAAACATATCATCCCAGTACTGTTCATTGAAACAGATGCTTTAGTGCTGCACATGTTAAAAGGGAAAACAACAGTTCTAATGAATCTGGAGGGTTAATTTTTAAGAGATTAATAAAAGAGTTGGACTGATTGGGGAAATAAAAGCATGTCGACAAAAAAATGGAAGCATGGATTAGAATTTAGAGAAAATGGATTGAAAGAATCAAGAAAGCCTTAAAATAAACAGGCAAGAGAGATAAAAAAGGAAAAAAATTCTATCGTAGGAACAGTTGGACAGATATTAGGAATGTTTAGAGATGAAAATTAATATGACTGATATAGAATTATGAGGGTTCAAAGAGGAAATTTTGGGTAACTTTCATAAACCTTCCCTGTGTTTTCTGACGGATGTTTTAACCTTTCTTTACTATAACTTCCCCAAATATCTCCCTCGGCATTTTGGAAAAAATTAAACAAATAGCAGCCAAGCTAGGGAAGATGGAATTCCCAAGACTGAGTTGCATGGGAGGATAGGAGGTTGGGCAGAGATCCCTTCCGTTAGTTTGATGTTAAGAACATAACTGAAAATGATAATGTCATACTTTTAAACACTTTAAAATTCCCAGTTTTCCCATAGATATTACAATATTTGGAGTGTCTTCAAGCATTTACCAGAAAACACAAGGGAGGTTTAAATAATTTATCCTGAATAATTACTGAACCAACCAATAGTACACAACCACTTTTGGTTTTCTTCTCCCTGGCTTTGCTTGTCATCTCCTCTCCCTGTGACAACCAAACCAGTTATTGAGGACTCTCTGAACTATTGCCGTTTCTTCAATTCATGGTTACTTCACTTCCAGAAGATGGGTTTGGAGCTCAAGTGTGCTCTGTGGTATGATTTCAATTTCTATTTTGTTTTCTTATACATGGGTTTCTTTGAGCAAGTATGCCAACTGCTTAGTAGTTCATGTTTACATATCTAAATATATTAATTTATTGTTTTGCTTGTGTTTGTTTTCTGTTCCTCCTGTTGACATAACCTAAGATACATGTTTCTGTTGCAGCTTAAATTTGCTGAACCGGTTGGTATTAATGCCCTGCAATCAACTTATTCTGCAGGTATCTCCTCTATGCAAAATCTCCTTGTAAACCCAAGTGGGTTTCCGCTAAACGGGTGTTAATTTTCATTTTTGTTTAATTTCAATATTCTGCTCTGGGTAATGGTACTTTTGTGGTCCGCATTTCAAGATCCACAGTGGCTGGTTTGCAATACCCCATTTACAAATTGCCATATGCTGATCAAGGTGGAGTTACAGAGCATTTCGTTGAACTCAGAAAGTTCTGAAACCACGTTTGTTTGAACTTTGCTTACTGAAGAAGTGAATTTCTGGGTTTTCAGGTTTAAGACCAGCTTCTCAATTAGAAAATATAGCAAGCCATTATCCAATATTGGTCCCAGCTATCTGGGATCTTGGAAGAGGTAGATTGGGAATAGCCCTAACCATTGTATGCATTTAGGGGCTAGACTCTCCAATTGGTCATCTCAAGTTGTTCAGCTGGGTACTAAAGCCTTCGCTTTTATTTGGAAACTCTTGTTTAGAAATTAGAACTATTCTGCATCTAAGTTGATTTCTTTATCGTTTTACATCTCAATCTCTGTAGATACGCAGAAAACCTGCCGATGGATGTCTGACTTCAAACACAAAGGGACGAAAATTTGAGGGACCAGCTAAAAACCATCCGAAGGGGAATTCTATGCAATCGTCTAAAGCCTCATTATCACCTAATAATCAATCTCAATGCGTCTCCACATCATTTGGTCAAAGCTGAAAAGTCTTGTGGTTGTTATTGGGAACTTTAGTAGGAAAGATGCATCTTTGACCCACGAAGACGGTGCTGAATTGTTACGGTTCTGTCAGTTGAAAAGCAAGCAACGGAAGGACAAACTCAAGAAATGGATTTGAATCAGGTTTCACCGACAACACCGGAAAGCCCTCTATCCTTTGGCGATGCAAAGGATTCTGATGATGACAATTCTACATGCATGTAAGTTTTCATTGAATCGAAGCTTTTGGGTTGTTGGGATTAATGCTTGCTCAGCATAAAACTCCTATATACCACGGGTGAGTTGGTAATATATGTAGAAATTTAACAATGATTAATGCTTTATGAACTGGTTTATTTTTTTAGGGTAAATTAATTAAACCTCCTCTGTATTTTCTGTCAAATGCTTTAATATCATTGGGCAAACTCCAAACTCCAAGGGAAGGGGTCTGTTTGTACAAGTTAACAGAAATATCAAGAGATATTTTGGGGGGTGAATTGTCATAGCAAAAGGGAGGTTAGGAAGATGAGAACAACTTGAGCACAGCTTTAAATACTTAATCATTTTTAAGTCCTTGGATTGTAGTGATAATCACGTATTTTGTTCACATTCTATGTGCAAATTCGATAACCAATTCAATCATTTGGCTGGGCTTTCGATCCGCCAGCAACCTGGTTTTTGGACTTCGGCTAGTTAATTTTTGAGGGATGACCATCAAGGTTAAAATATCATGACATATTATTGTGTGTTGTTCTTGATATTATATATATATATATATATTGTGGCAATAATGAAAATAAATTTTGAACCTTTTTGTCACAAATTTCATTTTCTTTCAATTTTTTATCAACCAAAATAATAATATCATTAATTATTATACATACAATACTCATTAGTAGATGTATAATGGAAACATGCAAGACCCATACCACACCAATAAAACATAAATCAACATGTGAACCCACATCAATAACATGCTGAAATTTGGCTTGACTCGGTTTTGTTGCACTCCTACATATTCAATATCGGCCTTTTGATTTACAAATATGACTCGAGTTAGCCATTTATGATTGTGATGATTTTAACAAACCAAGAAATCACGGATACATGTTTGATTCTAAGGACATGGCATCTTCCAAAATTAGTAATGCCTCAGTTGCCAAAGGCCATAGTGATACAGGATTAAGGTTTTCGAGGAAACTGTACTAGCAATTATTTATGCCAACTGTGAGGTTTAACTTGAATTGGGATATGCTCCTCAAAAAGTGCACTTCACACCTAACTTACAACTACATCCCATCCTCTATTAGAAATATTTTCCCATAAATAATAAATACAAGTACAGGAGATGTCCCTGATGTGCGGTTAGGACATGCTGTGAGACGCATTTTGTAAAGAGAAGATCTGAACTCGTTCAACTTTTGAGATGCATTTATGACAAAGAATAGATAAAAGTTCCTTGAATTATGGGCTTAAATCCAACCAAGACAAAAAGGTCTCAGTTTTTATGTCTCTTCCAGTCTGATTGGTTGGTATAGCAGTCAACCTGAGCTATTCGGTTCTGTTGACAAAATTATATGCAACTGAATCAAACTGACTGGTGTACAGACCCTACGGCTAGGCAACCTATCAAGGATGAACAAGCCAATATGGAACCCGTAAGTCCATGTGTATGAAACATTGGCATGTTCAGTCTTGCCTAGCCCACTTTATTAACAGCTAGGGGTGGAAACGAATTGAGCTTTTCATGAGTTATTGGAGTCCGGCTCGTGAATAGCTAGAATTATCTTGGTTTAAATCGAGCTTCAAGATGAGTTCGAGCCTGATACATAGAATCATTTTCTAATCGAGCCAAGCTCGAATTTAGTAAAGCTTGGCTCATGAGGCTGATGGGCCTAATCTAGCCCATCTGGACTCGGTCAAGAAAAGTTTCTATGAGAAACCTACTAAGTACTAACTAGGACTAGGGGTAGATTCGAGCCGAGTTTAACCAAATAGTTAGATATTCGAGCTCGACTTACCAAGGCAGTACAAGGCTCAAGCTCGGTTCGAGCTAGAACCTTGAGCTTGAGCTCGGCTCGAGTCAAAAGCTCGTAAGCTCAAGATCAGCTCGACTTGAGAAAAATGTTTTATAAAAAAGAAAAATTATATATAAAAAATATTTTTTATTTAATATTTAAAAAATTAAGAATTATAATAATTAGTTATTATTATATATAAAAATAAAAATACTATATATAATATTTTTATTATGTATTATTTTCTATAATTTTATATTATTATTATTATCATTATTATTATTATTATTATTATTATTATTATTATTATTATTATTATTATTATTATTATTATTATTATTATTATTATTATTATATGTATGTATGTATGTAGCTATTCGAGCTTGGCACACGAGCCTCACGAGCCAAGCTTTATTAGGCTCGAGCTCGGCTCGGAGCTCGTTTGAAACCGAGCTGAGCCGAGCTCGAATAGCTCATAATGAACTCGGCTCGTGGCCACCCCTACCCAGGACTAACTTTTGGATCCTTTGGTCCACGTATTCATGGGTACAACACCTGTTCTTATGAGTTTGTCATTGTATAGGTGGGCTGTGAGGCATACTAGGCTGTTTGCGCACTGATTGTGTGCTTACTTGGGGGGTATTTTACAATGTGAAGGCTTTTACTTTCATTTGTTTCTGAATTTGTCACATCAGCAAGGAAATTAAATTTGTTTTGAGAAAAACAAAAACAAGGTGGTTTTGTTTTAGAAAAGGGATTCAGGTTTTTGAAACTATTAAGATTATGGTTTTAAAAAGGGCAAGTTCTGGAGTACAGATATTATATGCTTTATGAGATGATGAGATATCATTTTGATATCAAATTAACCAAAAAAAGCAAGAATGTGTTTTGGTTAGTTGTGAATAAAAATGCAACATTTTTCATATTTTTGTTTTAAGAAAAAATTTGTTTTCAAGATAGATGATTTTATTTGTTTTTGGAACTCAAAACAAGAGAAACAGTTCACATTGAAGAACACTCCCTTAGTGTGCTTGTCATACCCAGACTCAATTTGAAGCTGCTACTAGAAATTTGTAGTGTGCACCCTTGCATGTGAGACCCATTTTGATTAATTTTATACGCAAGCCACTAGTATTTTATTGATCCTTCGATATGACATTTATCCATCCGTTCCTTAGGTTCAGTTTGGAAGGAGTATACAATATAAATACATACAAAATAATAGGTTTGGAAGGAGTACAAATACAAATATGTACAGTATAAATATATACAAAACAATACAAAATACAGATTTTGCACTCTACATATTTGTATTTATACTCCTTCCAAGCCTTAGTTTGGAAAGAGTACAAATGTAAATATATACAGTGCAAATACAGGTTTAAAAATAGAAAATACAAGACTTTGCATTATATGTATTTCTATTTGTACTTTTCCAAACTGAGCCTTAAGAGTCAAGCAAGCCTTCAAAAGAGAGAAAAGCATAAATGACAAAGCAACTCTGGTACTGTTGCTCAGACCCAAAAACAGGCCCTTAGTGGATTGAGTGCAGGCGAATCAATGGATGATTCAGGGTATGTTTGGATGGACCACGAAACGTGGTTGACGCAATTTTCCAATTTGTCATTACTGCGTCTTTTGAGCATCTGTTTGTTTGGATAAGCTTCGCACAAAGCAGCATCCAAATGGTGGTGGCACCCAATCTGCTAAAATATGCTCTTTCCCCTTTTCCTTTCTTTGGAGCTACAGTCTTAGGTAAATCTTATTTTCCCATATTCCAAAACTACCTGAAGACAGTGATCACTCTGTTAATGAAAATATCACTTTCTGGTCTGGATTCAACAGGATCTCTTATTTTTGTGGGGTCTTCGTTTTCATTGGATCATGGTTTATGAGGTTTTCGGCTTGAAGATGACCAACCCAAATCTAGCTTCTCATTCAAAACGGGTTGTTAGCATTTAGCACAAGTCTTAAATGATAAGCAAAAAAACATTCCAGTTCGGATGCATTCATGTCGAAGTGGACCCATTTGCAAAATGCAAAAACAGAAACAAGGAGAAAGAAAGCTTTTGTGTGAGAGAGAGAGAGAGAGAGAGAGAGGAGGCCTTAGTATTATTCAGTTTCAGGGTTCTCCTGAAAAAAGTAGAAACAAAAGCCTCTATATAGTGGAATTCAAACTTGAAAGAAAAATCATCTCTATATAATACACTTACAGTCTGCAGATGCTATATATATCAATGTTTATAGCATGCATTACAATCTGTTTACTACTCATACGCTTACTATATATATCTGTTATACTAGCTAAGAAGCTGTCATACTACGACTGTCACGCAAGTAACGAACCGGCTCATCAGTTTCCTTGATTGTTTGTAGCCCCAGAAACCGACGGGGAACGACCGTTTTGGCTGCCTAGGCCGCCTGAACCACCGGCACCACCACCTGACGCACCTCGACCACTTCCAGAGCCGTAACCGACGCCACGAGCCCAACCACCACCATCACCACCATAACCAGAACCATACCCAGAGCCAGACCCAGAGCCAGAGCCAGACCCAGTACCATAACCATAGCCAAAGCCCCTCCCATTCCCACTTGGAGACCGGGCAGACCCAGAACCATACCCCCATCCACTTCCAGGACTGGACCCCCAACCCCAACTGTAGTCCCAGTTGCTACCATGACCGGACCCAGAGCCACTACCCCCAGTTGGGGCTCCGGTTCCACCGCCGGGAGTCCCCGGCATCTCCCTAGAGAATGCTTTTCTTCCAAAAGTGCCAGTGTTGTATGCCTCAGAAGGGTAGGCAAGCAAAAAGAGGAAGAGGAGGAGATGGAGGGTGAATGGATTCTTCTTGTTGGGCTTCATCTTCTTCTTCTTGCTTCCTTTTCTCTCTACTAAACTTGACTACAAACTACGAAGTGTCTCGTCTCCGACTCTCCGATAGGAATTCGGAATTAAAATGTTGGTATCACACAATGGGCTTGCTTGGACCCTCCATTTATTAGTATCAGCTAGGTCCTGGGTGATGATATTGGGCTCCTCCTCCCGTGACAACTGACACCAGTCCACTCCTATATAATATTCAATTGGGTAAATGGAATTACAAAACTACCACTAGCAAGTGGTTTTTGGTCATTTACTTGAAGTAGGACTGTAGGAATATTTTAGGAAATCAGGGGAAACATTTCAATTGGGTATTTCATGATTTTTTTTTTTTTTACCTTGTTACAGTGATGATGGAAGGATGAGTGATTGAGTGGGGTCGATATATCACGTTTAGAGGTCGTCACTTTAACCGCCCATGCCACAAAGAGACACGTGTCAAGAAAAGCACGTGTTCGTGGATATTGCTTTTGGTTGGTAATTGATAGCTATAGTTGGGTGGGACCTGAGTATAAAGTTGTGGATGAATTCGATTTCCACATAGCACATACCCTTGGTTCGGACTTCGGAGTTCCTCATGAAATCATTTTCACCTTTCCGACGTGTCCAAATCCAAACTCTTCATCTCCTACTTTGGGCCTGTAGGGCAGGTCCCATATTTACTGCTTGGTGTAAGAGCAAGAGCATACATTCTTATAAGTCATCATATATAGCGTGGAATCTCATGGAACTTCACATGTGATTCCAATAAAATCATCCAAGTTGCTTGAACCAGAGAGAGAGAGAGATTGGAACTGTCCCAACAACAAGGGATCTCGGTGGGTTTTCCAATATCCATTTATGATTTACCTGACAGACAGACAGACTACACAAAAGGATCTGTTCGAAAGTGAATGGTGGCTTGCCAATTTGCCATGGTTCATGAGAGTCTAGTCTAGTCCCATTCTAACGCAGTCGGTGCTCACCAAATATCTAGATTTGGTAAATATCTTTCTTGTGGGGAGCTACAGCCTACAGGAGCAGCAGAATGGCTGTCAGATTCATCACTAAAGAACCACCACAGTGATTCTACCCTTCCAAAATTAAAACCTGTACGTTGTTAGAAGAATAAAAATTTGCTGAGAACAGAAGCAATTGAAGCTGCTTACTTACCCATTTGTTGGTTTGGTTTAAGTCAGCAACATATAGTGATGAGGAGGGAATAAATGGCATAACAGAGCTCCTCGGCCCAAAAGACAATTATATTGCCAAATGGAGGAAGCAGATTCATTAATCAATGAATCAGTGTGGTTTGGACATTGGAGTGTTGCTTTAGCTAACTACATTGTGGAGTAGTGATCAG
The DNA here is from genome assembly GCF_055504915.1 of Nelumbo nucifera. Classification (NCBI taxonomy): domain Eukaryota; kingdom Viridiplantae; phylum Streptophyta; class Magnoliopsida; order Proteales; family Nelumbonaceae; genus Nelumbo; species Nelumbo nucifera. The sequence continues at coordinate 31,922,497 of NC_142654.1, forward strand.
TTTTACTCAAAGGGGTTTCCATTTACTGAACTAAGAAACCATATTGGCTATTTGTAATTGCAGAAGGGCAAGAAACAATACTAGAATGGTGTGATAAAGGTCTAATTAGGGGCATGTTCCGAGATATTTGGCATTGTCTAATTAATTGATTCCTCTTAACTCTACAAGCAAATTACACATACACGTGCCTAAATTCAAGTTGCCTAGAGAAAAAATCTAGATATTCAGTCTTCATTCTTTAGTTATTGGGGTGAAAGGAACCATATATATCTATGTAGAATTGTAGATTGTGGAACAAGGACACCATAACTCACCCACAAATGAATCATGGGTTTGAGGACCGCCACAATGGAGTAGTAGTAGAGGCCTCTAGTTCAATGACTTTCACTTCACCACCACCAATTGTGGTTCTCTTCCCTCTGGTAGAGCAGAGTACGACGGATGGCATTGGCATGGGCATGGGCATGGGCATGGGCATGGGCATAGGTCAGGTGCTGAGTTAGTTCTATCTGCATCTGCACAATACAAGTTTGTATTCCATCCTTGGCTTGGCCTACAAAACAATGGGCTGGACCTAAGTCTCTTTGAGCAATTCTTCACATGTTCGATCATGTCCTACCTTAATGACAACTTTGTGTTGTGCTCCTTCCATTTCCAGCTAAGTTGTGTCAGCCCAAAGTCCTGCTTGGGCCCAAGTCCTCCTTAAGTTCAAAATCGCACTCCAGCTGATACCAACCCAACCCCATGTGCGGAGGAAGCTTCTCTTGGGAGTTGGGTCCCCTTCCCTTCCCTTCCCTTCAGAACAAAATGAATAACATGGAAATCAAATTAAGAATCATCAATCCCAAAATCCCAAAGTATATATGAGCAAGAGCAACCACGAACAAAGTGATTAATTGAAGAATTCAGCCTCGTTTGTTGCGTAATGCCAGAGTCATCAATCACCACCAAACCACTTGGTCGAGAAGCCTTGAGCGCTCAATCTGGGGACTGGGGTAGGTGCTTCTGGCCTTCTTCTGTTTTTAGGGAGAAAGCAAACCTAGAGGCATTCGTCTCGTTCCATGCATGCTTAATGCTGTTGCGCATTAGCTTGCTAGGTTTATACAGATTACAGTGGACAGAGGGTCCATGACTCCATCTCCAACGGCAAGACAATGAGACCCTTCATTAATTCATTTGTGCACGCGTTAATTGATTTGACACGCATGAATGAATTAATGAATGGCATCCATTTTCATGCTCATGCGACACTTTGAGATAATGCCAGATTGAAGGATTCAAATCTCGTACATATATATAACTGGATATTTTCTATTCCTGGTGGGAGATTCCATCAATTATTCTCCTTCTCTTATTCAAGCTTTGGGTCTTATCATTACTTCTTCATAAAGGCTTTGTCATTTGTCAAAGTTTGAAGCAGGAAAACAGGAAGCACACCCATCCGAGTCCGGCTTGGGTCAGGACAAAGCCCGTTCCAACAAGCTTTACAGTCTTGGGTTATGTTGGGAATGTTTCCTTAATTATGTGATTTATTTCAGAGGAGATATTCCAATGCAAGGTTATAAGGGGTTGCTCGAACGGTGCAAGCACCGAATTGCTTTGACAGAAGCCAAACTCCACCCATCAGATGGAATGCCATATGGTGATATAGAAAATATATGATATCCGAAAAACATCTTATAAATCAACTGGAATCATAAACTTGGTAGCAAATCAAGTATTATTTATCAAAATTCATGGGTGGGTTTTGATTGGTCAAAACTCTTTCCATATAAGAATTCGTTTTTGTTTTTTTTTCCCTGTATACCTTAGTTATTTTAGTTTTTCTGTATTTTTCATCTATTTTGTAATTATTGTCTATGTCTCACACAATTGTATTTTATTGATGTGTATTTAACTTCATTTATTTATGTATTTTATTGATGCTTCTCTTTCCTCCATTACCCCACCCTAATTCTCCCTCTCTCTCTCCCCTCCCCTTTCTACCACTGCTAATCTACCATGTCATCACCCATTCACTCACTCTCAATTCCATAACCATTGTGCTATACATGGAAAAAGTATAATCAGTTGCCTTGATTGAAGTAACGTAGGTGGAAAGGAGTTCTTGGAGATACCCACGCACTTTTTGGTAAGTTACAATTACTTGGGTAAATACATTTACCTAGGAAACACTTATCCAGGTAAGTGCATTTACCCATATTCTTTTATTTTCCGTGCAAGCAAGACAATAACCATTTTAGCCATAAAAATCCATTATTACAAGGGGCATTTTTGTCCCTTTTAAGTGTTGGCAATTTTCCCCCAAGGTGGAAAAGTTATTTATTCACCTAGGATTAGGAGATGGGTGTCACTTACCTGGGTAAGTGATACTTAGGAAAATAAACTTTCTCTTGTCCCCACATAAATCTGGAAAAAGAAAATGAGATTCTTGGACAATAAGAATCAAAATCTTATTGACCAATTTTTCCCCTCCTAAAATCCAGAAAAAGAACCCGTTAAATTTTAAAACTTAACGTAAATGGTAATGAGGTGGTTTATTCAAGTTGTAGATGTAATGAAGGTGGTTTATACTACTAAATTTTCGTATTATATTGCTATCAGGTCGGGTTAGTGAATATTTTGTGTTGACGATGGTTTGCAACTCAGCAACTAGGATCCCATGATTTGGGTCACCCTGGCAGTAGAGGATTGTTTTCAATCATCTTGATCTAGTTCTGGGACGGTTGCACAATTATTGACGGATTAAGAAGATGATAATAGAAGCTCAGATCCAAACAAGATTCGACCCTCACCCATCTAACACCCGATTCCCAAAATGTTTATAATTAATTAATATATAAATTACTAAATAATCGGATTATTATTCATTCAATTTTGGTAGATTAATTAACTAAACATGGATTAGGAATTATTGTTAACATTAAATAATAACCGAATTATTGCAATTAAATTAAAATTACTGTATAAATTTTTATAAATTATTAGTGATTATTAATTACCATTTCAAAAAATTATTATTTTTTAAATTATTATTTATTAATAATCACTACATTAAATATTTGTAATTTTTAAAAACAATTTTGGTAATTATTAAATTAATTAGTTTAATTTGGATAATTAAATTCATTTGTGAAATATTTTTATAATTCCAATAATTACTGATATTATTGAATATTATTCAGTAAATATCAACACTTAGATGATAACTTTCTGTAATTTTGGTAATTGGAAAATTTAATTACTGATAATTACTTGCTGAAACTTATTGATTTTGATAATTTAGTTTCAAATGTTTTGGTAGTTTAATTCCAGAAACTTTTGAAAATTAATTATTGAAATAAATAATTATAAAAATGAAGAATGAATTAAAATATTAATAAATATCAATTTAATAATTAAAAATATATGAGTATTTTTCATTGGAAAATTTATTTAAATAAATATAAATTTTATTTTACATTTTCAATCATTTTGGTCAATTTATTAGTATTTAATGATATTATCAAATAATAATTAAAAATTTTCAATAATTTTTTAGTGGAATATTAATTTCAATAAATATCAATTTATTTTTTACATTTTCTGAAATTTTGATATTTATTATAATTTTTGAGTAGTAATTAGTGATTTTGGTAATTTAATTTCTGACTATTACTAGTTTTGGTAATTTAATTTAGTGAAAGTTAAATCATAAAATTTTCAATTATTAAATATGATGATGCACAATCCGGTCATTCTTAGCTGCTGGTAACCTTGCCTCTGGCGGAGTCGAAGGTGCCTGAAACAAGGAAGAAATTAGAGATTTTCGGGGAGGAACCCGGTAGGAATACTCCGAAGCTCAAGTTAATACTCTGGAGAGGGCAAGGAAAATAAGAGATTTCAAGACCAGAAAGCACAAATATCACATACCTCTTTCTCTAGGGAAGGAAGGTCTTTTATAACCACCTGGTGCACTCACTCCCAAGTTTCCGCCACGTCAGGTATAACCGCCTCTGCGGGGGCAAACACAACCGCCACTGTCCTCTCTGCCAGGGCCGTCTCTGCCATAACTGAGATGGCGGTAGCAGGTGGCCGTTACGGCGTGGTTGCCATCTGTCAGATCCAGACCAGTTTGGCGTGCTGCCTCAGAGTACGGACCTGTCAGGTACTGTTTCACAGTTGCGCGACCTGGAGCCGAGGTGCCGGAGTGGTGTGCGAGGTGAAGTCTTGAGTTCGAATGGGAGTCCTATTGTCCCAAGGTGCCGTCATATAGTCTGGACCGACCCGAGGTGGGTTAGTCCAGGCTTTGCCCCTCACGGGCTTCTTTGTCAACCTCGGGTTTCTTAGGGAGAGCGCGGGTTTCACCTCCCAGGAAATGTGGGTTCCTTTTGGGGAGCTTGGGCCTCTTCTTGGGGAATTTGGGAGCTCGGGCCTCTTATTGGAGAGCTCGGGAAGCTCGGGCCTCTTCTTGGGATGGTCGTGCTATGTCGTCGTGCTGAGCTGACATTCCTGCCAGGTCACCCTGGTTTCTTCCACGTGTCACACAGCCAAGGGGTCGGGTCAAATCTACCTCCATCAAAATACATAATTGGAAAGTTTTAATAATTGTCATAATTATTGGATATTACATTTATAATTATGATGATTATTAGAACTATATTTATGGGTTTGGGGGATGACTCCCCTATAGGAATTGTAACAACTGGGTCTGGGGCGAGAATCATACTCTTCATCCCGATTGCTATCAAGGAAAAATTTTCGGAGAAGTACGAATAGGCCCAATGCAAATTTCTGCTTTCCACTGCAGAGCTATAAACATTCAAAATGTCAAAAAACCCTCATTCTATACACCAATGTCCACCCATAAATTGACATCAATTCCGAGTTGGCACTGTACTTTGGGCCTAAAAATTCTGACCCTGGACTGAATCATCATTCTCCCAAACATTTTAGCCTCCACCCCTGGTTCCCAAAGACAAGTTCCCCATTGGGGATCCAAACCCTTGTTTTTTAATTAAAAATTTGCTTTTAAACGAACATTTATTTAAAATAGAAAAAAAAATAAAATTCAAATAATATTTTAGGTATATTTTGATATAACATAAATAATATTATATACTTAATATAATACACACATATATATAACCTGGTTGGGGAGGCCAGGTACCAGTAATGAACGGGGAAATTTTCCATCCCTACCCGCAGGTTATATAACCCAATAGATCAATAATTTTTAATTTTCATCCCAGGACCGCTAATATTTCACATATATATATTTTAACTTTTTAATTTTTTCTTAACTTTATAAAATGAAGTTAGATAAAATTTGAATTCCATTCAAAATAAATTTTTGTTATAATTATAAAAAGATTTTTCTTAAGACATTAAGTTTTGAACTTTTAAGCAATCCACGAATTGGGAATTTGAGATTACCTAGAATGTATATAATACCCATATATTTTTTAAATTTTATACCCACTGCCACTGGTACTGAAACAAGTAACAGGGAATTGTGTTGGATAGTTTCAAGCTTTTGACAGGGATTCACTTCAATTCCGATCTTTTCGTATTACACGTTACAAACAATTTTACGGGTAAGATACCCCGCCTGTGAGGCTGTGACCCATCTCAGCTATTGGGTCATCGGCTGATTCAGTGCAATTTTGATCGAGATTCACTCTGATTTCAACAAACAAGGTTCTGGCCATCTACATATAGCATACAAACCAAATTGTTTTTGGCTTGGTTTTGTTTGCAGTAAAGAAAATAAAAGCATTCTGATTTACTTTGTTTTGGATTTTAATTTGTTTTGTTCGAACTCGAAGCAAGTCTGAAGCATAAATAAACCAAAATTTGAATTCTTCATTTGCAGTTCCACACACGTATGCAATTCAACCACAGTTTCAGAAATGTGTAGACGCAGGGTCACTTCAACCCAAATTTCTTAATAACAAGACGAAGAAAGAATTTCCACCTCCGAAAACCATTGTTTTTTTTCTTCTGAAATTTCTTAATCTGTCATTTTCGGTCAAACCAAAGATTAGCCTTGGTGAAAAAAATCCATTTTCATTTTGTGTTCTCTTTTCACATACAACTCCTGTAATCACCAGGATGTAGCGAAAATGGATTTTGATTCGAAGTTGTTGGATTAACCTCGTACAATTAACGAAGAGATGATAAGTAAATAAATAAAAAAAAAGTATGGTTCATCATCAGAGTAGAAATGTCTTTCTCATCCACAGCTAGAGCTTTCTAGCTGTGTAGGAAGGTGTCCTAAGATTTATTTCCAGATTTCATCACCTGATGAACGCAAACCCTTATTTTCCCAGGACAAAAAGAATGCAGAAAAGATATTTGTATACATTAAAATTATATAAAAGAAGATGAGGACACTACAAAAAAAAGCTCGGATTGAGCAGGAGATAAACCACTCGGATCCTCATCTACCGTCAAATTAATTCGAAAGAAAAGATGAATGCAAAACGAGGGGGTCTGGGGAAGAAACAGATTACTCAGTGGTGGCTTATGATTAATTGGTTCGATTCTGCCAGCGTTTGACCTCAACTTGATTTCAGAAGAGGGAGCTTGTTATCCTCATCGCAACCTCCTCATTCCCCTCTCCCCCAATTAAAAACAATAAAAATAAACAAAAGAAAAGTCAGAAAAATTGAATGAATCGGATAAAGAGACCCATAAGCGAAAACCCTAAATCTAAGACGTTTCAGTGAAGAGAAAGAGCAAAAATAAAAAAAGAAGGATTAGAAGATCGCTCAGTTCAGCGGGGTAGTCGACACGCAAGCTTCTTCTGAAAGAGAGAAGCCTGCATTCCGGTCTGTTGAGCTTGAAATTTCTGAGTCATCACTGCAATCTTCTTTCAATTAACCCATAAACATCTCACAAATACATGCCACTTCCAAAACCCTAACTACAGTGAAAAAACGTCTGAATTCAGGACTCTGGCAGTTCAGCCCTCCCCAATTCCTCCCATAATACTCAGATTGCTCGAGATTGCTTGAGATAGGTATTAGGTATTGTATTTATAGTGATTGATTTTAGGGTTTGTTTGATGAGTGATTGATTTTAGGGTCGAGGACTTTGGTTCCGGGCTTTTTATTTTAGGGTTTCAAGAGGCGTGGGCGGTGGGCTCACGCGTGACGTTAAAATGTGGAGATTGTGCAGAAAGAAAAGATTCTGATCCAACGGGTTCTTATCGTTCATGTACAATCTTGATTCATGTTGTGGTCGGGTTTAACTTAATATTGTATCTTATCACTAAGACAAGCTCAATTCTGATAGAAGCCAATGCAACATTGCAACTTGAACCAAGTTTGGGTAGACGAGGAGTGAGGACAAACACATCCAACATGGGCTGGGCTGACACTCACTAGAGCCCAATCTATAAGCTATCAACCCCACGCCCAAGGCCCAAACAAACAGCTAACAGTCTTGTCAGTTGTCACATGGCTCATATTATTGCTCGTAGTCCTTTCCAAAATCTATAATATCTATATATTAATATATAAAAGTGTGAATGCATTGTAAAACTTCTTTTGGATTAAAATTACCTTCTATGTTCTTGTTAGAGAAAGGTTATAAAAGTCATTTTATTATAGCATTAATGCTAGTTTTGATATCAATTCAAATGGCCATATTTGTGTATTTAATCCATCTCTAATTGTAAGGGTTGAAAATGTAACTTCAATTATTACTTTCTACTTTATTTAATTTTCTCTCATTAAGTCTTATACTTGAGGTATTAAATCCCATTTTATCTTATTAAATCCGGTGTTTTTAAGTTATTTTTCACTATTAAATGCTATTAATTAGATTTATATCAATATTTTTAACAATATAAACCCATATATTTTAAAATTGACTAAAAAATAAAACCATTCTTTATTCAAGTGGTGGTTAAGCAATTCTACCATCAGAATCAAATTGAAACCTATGAAGTCATAGTTAGATAATAAAAAATTTAAAATATAAATAAATATAGAAAATTAAAAAAAATGTAGAAAATTAGACATATTTATAATATTTTCATTAATCAAATTGAAAAAAAAAATAAGCGTAATGAACAAGAATTATTTTTATTGATAATAAAAATGAAATACATAATTTAGAATTGACTAAAAATGAAATATAAATATTAATAATAAATAGTTCAACTTTTGGGTTAAATGTGTTAACCTTTAATATCATAAATAAATAATAAAAAATTAATAAAATATAAAAACTAAAAATTAAAAAAAAATGCATTGCAAAAAAAGCATTTAGGCACATGAATAATGTCATATATTTATCATATTAAACAAAAAGTAAATGTCACATATCATAATTATTTTTACAAAAAAAGATAGAAAAATTAAACACATATAATTTTATATTTATATAACTATTAAAAATATGAATAAGATTGTGGAATTTTCTTTTGACTATAATTAAGATTTTAAAAACTGACCCAGAAACGGAATCACTTTGGCTTTTAGTTTTCGGGTCAATGGTTCAATTGTTCAGTTTGAGTGGGTCAAATTGATAAGATGTAAAATACAACGTAACTTTTAATTTTGAATGTTATATTAGGATTAGGTTAAAATCCACATTATGAGAGGGGAGTGTTGAGACTTTGAGAATGAGGCAACTTGTTAAAATTGAAAAGTGAGGAAAAAGAAGAAGAAGGGAACTTATGTCAACGGCTATCTCCGTGTTCATCGTCATTGTTGCTACAACATCGTTTTCCCTCTTCTTACATCTCTCTATATCTCTCTTAGATCCCAGATTGTTTGCTTCATTGGTGTATCTCAAAATTTTAATACAAGATCGATGCTTAATTTCTCATCTCTTGAATCGAGTTTTTTGATTTCTTCATAACAGTTGCATTTTTGTTTGATGATACTACTTAAAAAGAATCACAAAAATGAGAAAACTCAAAATCAAAATGGAAAACTAAAACCTTTTTTTTTATGTTACAACTTATAACTTAAAAAGAATCACAAAAATGAGAAAACTCATAATCAAAATAGAAAAACTAAAAAACTTTTTTTTTTTTGCTATTACAACTTAAAAAGAATTGCAAAAATGAGAAAACTCAAAATCAAAATGGAAGAATTAAAAACCCTAATTAATTTTGGCCATTGGGAATAACCAAACAAGACTATGAGATATGAAAGTTTCTTTTTCAATGTTTTTATTTTATCATTTCTATTTTAAAATAAATAAAGAATTTATAATTAGTTTAAAAGCAACCCGAGAATTGTTAAATGGGTCAAAAAATTTTAACAGTTAAAACGTCTAGGTCAGCAACTCTCTAACATTTCGATGGTTTTTTTTTTTTTTTTTGTAAAATAGTGGTTCAAGACCGAAACAAAACTGGTGACCTGACCGATTCCTGGGCCAAACGGTTCAATCATCTAGTCTGATCTAGTTTTTAAAACAGTGACTAAAATACTCATTTTTTATTTAGTCTCCTTATTTGATTATAAGGTTTAAATTGTAAATTGAACTACTACCTTTCACCTCATTCAATTCCGTCTATTTAAATCTAAATATTTGATACTTTATAATTTGATCTGATTAACACATATTTGGATGAGATGTTTATATAATTAAATTTGGATTTTGCAATCTACATTTGATTAATAATAAAAAACAAAAAACATAAAAAATAAAAATTCATAAAATTATAAAAAAATTTAGATATATTATTATTATTATAATTATCATCATCTAGAATTGTCATGTGCAAGCATATACACTTACTAGTGAAAGAAACATTGAAAACCATGGTTTTCAAAACCGGACCTGATCAGAAAAATTGGGAACCGATCAGGTGATCGGTTTTGGTTTTCCCCAAAACTAGAACTTCTTAAAAAACGTTGATTTTGGTTAGCAAACTGTTGACTCGAGTGATTAACCGTTCGAACAGTTTTGGTCATTTTTTTTATTTTTATTGTCAAAACGGGCCAGCCGTTTGAACGATTGAACCATTCAACCCGGTAACCAGACCCCTGACCGGTTCGGTTTTAAAAACCATGTTGAAAACCATCCACAAAGAAAGGAGTGAATCCGCAGTTGCGTGAGATCTGTGGGCCGGGCCACCTACAAAAAACGGGCACGGCCCGGCACGATCCGGTCACTGTAGCAAGTAGGCCGTGCCAGGCCCGGCCTGAACTCCGTGCCCGATGCCATTTCTGGTCAACGTGTCTGTACTTGAAAGAAAAAGATTGCTATTATGGTGCTGGACTGCTGGTGGTATCTCACTTCCCACGACGATAACGTCTTCTGACTCTCCACTCAAAATTCTCTACGGTTTTCTTTTATCCTTTGAAGTTAAAAATTCTGTTGCAGTGACACGTAGCAAATGTCGTCGTCATAGCTGCAAAAACAAACGAGGCCTTAACTAATAATCTTCACCCTTGTGAGTTGTGACATACCATGATGATACTCCTTTAACAGAACAGAGCACCGCAGAGCAGAGTTACACTGCGAGAGAGAGAGAGGGGGGGGGGGGACTCTCTGTCTCTACATTTTTGCTTATTAACGAGCATATATAATTCTAGGGTTTTGAAACAAATATGCTCTGCACGGGGAGAGTTCTGGCGCTTTCGCCTCCTCTCACCCCTTTCGTCATTCCTCACAATTCACCATTTTCTAACTCCAGATTTCATTCTGTAGAGCTTAAATCCGACCTCAAACGGAGATTAATGGCAACTGACCCTCAGTCCTCTTCTTCTGCTACGTCCATCGATGCCAATTCCGCGGACAAAAATGCAGCTGGGTATTATTTCTCATGCCTCTAATTTTATACCTTGATTGGGCAATATGTTACTCGACTGCTCGATTATGCTCTTCTTTCCTCTAATTTCAACTAAACTTCATTATTGGCTCTCTTTATTTTCCCCCTCTATATTTTATTATTCTATCTCCTTTTTGGCATGATATATTTCCTTAGGCACAATATTCCGTGTCTTTTCGATTAACCTGTGATGCGCAATTTTAGGAGTTGCTCATTTATGAAACTTTGGTTCTACTTTGAAATTGAAAAAGAGGGTCAACCTTATTAATATGCAGATGTGATTTTAGATACACTCGAACTTAGATCTCATAGACTAAATTTTCTCATGTTATGTGCTTCTAAATGCAGCTTTTGTATCATAGAAGGACCCGAGACGGTGCAAGACTTCGCTAAATTGCAACTGGAAGAACTTCAGGACAATATTCGAAATCGAAGAAACAAAATTTTCCTGCACATGGAGGAGGTGCTCTTCATTATACACTAATTTGTGTTAGAAGTTTTAGACCATTATTATGAAATCTGTGAAATCACTGAAAACTAAATGAACAGGGAACATGGAATATACTGACTACAAGAGGTCTAAAGGAAAGAGAGGAATAAAGAAGAAATGGTATGCGCAAGGGAATACAGCAAACAACTAGTAGGGGATGAAATTACAACAAGTAAACAAATATCAAATATAGAGAATAATATATGCAATATGGGATAAAACAGCAAATGAGACTACAGAAAAGGGAACCAAAGAAATCTAAACATGTATAGCTAAATAAATACATGGAATGACAGGGAATCAGGTCTAAGGAAGACTGAAGAAAATAGAGGAAATAATAGAAAGCTAGAGGAAAATAAATCAGCATCAATAACATGCTCAATGATTCAGATAATAAGGGCATTAGATCATAAACGATAAGTAATGAACAACTCAGGAAAGAGTAACAGATAAATCTGATTTGGAGAATTGTGTTTCAAAAATGAAGCGGTGGACCAAACATATTAAATAGGATTATAGGAAGATATAATCATTGAATTCAGAATTGAGATAAATGGCCACCAGAAGTTTAAAACTTTAAATTTCTGCTATCTTGAATATCAAAATCATTCAGGTGAAATAGAATATTACTTAGTTAATTATGATATAGATGATAGGGACATCTGATATGCAAGAAGATCCTGAAGTCCCCCCCCCCCACAAATAAAAAAAAAGATCCCTCAATATGCTGATATACAATTTACAGGTCCAAAGCAGTGAGAGGATGAATTCTAACATTTGTATTTCAAATAACAGATGAGTTCTAACTACATGGTTTTGGAGATAGTTCTAATCTTGACTCAGGTCCAACTCTCAAACATATTCTCTATTTTGTTCATGATTAGACAAGTTTGGTTAGAAAATATGTTATAGTCCAAACCAATAAAGGATGTTTATGGCCCAGGGTTAGGTAACTAATAGTAGTAGCAGAACCTCTATCTGTTTGTATTTAGTTGAAATGTTCTGGAATATGGATCCTCTCCTTCATAATTCATATGCCCTTAATCTTATTTTGGTATGTCTTCAAAAATTTATCAGGCATTGTAAACCTAAAGGTCTTAATAGACTTCTCTAGGCTAAAGAATTGATAGATATTCATAACCCTGTGACCAAATTGTTGTCAAATGACCATCAATGCATTCATTGCTTGTGTGACTTTTATTCATTTTCACTTTTCTTGCATCTTATTCTTGATATTCATTTAATTGGTATCTTTTAATAGGTTCGTAGGCTAAGGATACAGCAGAGGATTAAAAGTGCTGAACTAGGAATTCTAAAGGAGGAACAAGAAAATGAGCTTCCTAATTTTCCCTCATTCATCCCATTTTTGCCTCCATTGGTAAGCCTTATAGTAATGAACTAATCTTCTTGTTAGGACTACAATGTATCAATGGAAGGCATCTATTTCATTTGCTGATTTGTATCATGTGAAATCAAAACTTTTCTTTTCTCTAAATAACTCTTAAATCATTATGTTGCATGCAGGGCTCAGCAAACTTAAAACAGTATTATGCTACTTGTTTCTCTCTCATTGGTGGGATAATGATTTTTGGTGGCTTTCTTGCACCTACTGTAAGGTTTCTTACTCCAAATCACTAGTTAATTAAGACACCGGGCAGTTGGAATTTTTTCCTAGCTCTATTTTCTTTCTTTTCTTTGTATTTTTCTTTTTGTTTTAAATATTTTACAGTGTTCTATAAATTGTCTTCTTTGTTTTGAGGCAATTTTATGATGTCTCACTTTCATTTTACTTGCACATGAAGAATTAGTATATTTTTCATTATTTCCATATAAATATGCTTCTGGAGTCATATTTCATAGCAAAATGGCATCTTCATTGTTCCTTTTATATAGAATACATTTCTGGTATAAAGAAAGGAAACCAAAAAAAAGGAAAAATAATGCAAGAATGAATTAGATATTAAGATGATTCTTCATGTTAATACCTAGGCTGTTATTATTAGGTACCTATTTCGTTAATTCATGCTTGATTACATTTTATTGTACAGATATGTAAAAGTCTTCAAATAGATAGAGTCACTATAGATGGTAAAACTAACGAGTCTTATATGTGCTTGTATCTGATCAAGCTTATTTCATAATGTGGTGTATCTCAATTCATTACTACTCTCCCATTTGTACCATGTAGGACACATGCATGGGGAAGGGACTGATAGATGCCAACTGATTAGAGGTGCAAGTTGGGTTGCCTGATTTGAAGAATTGTAACTGCATCGGGCTAAGGTCCATTGAAAACTTGTTAGGTTCTCAACCTAAGGCAATTCAAATTGCACTTGCACCCATATAGCTAGGCTCCTATTTGAATGTTCAATATTTTCACCCGCTTTTCCATTTAATAGTTGGAAGAAGTCAGAATTATCAAAAATAAAATAAAATATTGAAGTCTGTTAGTTTCTTCTCTAGTGGAGTAGTTCTAGAGATCACAAGGAATCATTTTTTTTGGGTAGTCAAGATCACAAGGAATCAAGTTATTAGGTCATCTCGTAAAGATTGAGGAACAAACTGCAAGATTGTGGAATAACTTATTTATTGGATATAGTCCTTTCTTTTTGAGACATGAACATCATCTTATTTTATACTTGTTCTCTGTCCTCAATCTCAGCTAGAGCTTAAATTGGGACTAGGTGGTACATCATATGAAGATTTCATTCGTAGTTTGCATCTGCCCATACAGTTGAGGTATAATGTTATCTTGGTCTATACTTGCTAAATGTCATTCCTTTTGTCATTCTATTAATGATACTCACTAATCCATTTATCTTCTTGTTGCATGAAATATATCTTGGACAGCCAAAAAAATAACATCTTGGATAACAAATGTATTCTTGGAAACAATTCACTGTGAAAATTACAAAACATGATATTTCACTACTCTCCTGCTCTGAAATAAATCTGGAGTCTATGTTCAAAGAAATAATTAATATCATGGAATAACTGCTGAACTAGTCCAGAAGCAACTTCAAGTTGGGTTGCTTATCCCAGAAAAAAAAATGTTTTGCTTTCTCTTTTTGTTTTCCATCATATCAAGCGGTTGATATTGCTGTTAGTTTTTGCCATTTAATTGATATAATATACCATGTTACCGCTTTCTATGTTTCAAATGTGCAGTGAAGTTGATCCTATAGTGGCATCATTCTCAGGAGGAGCAGTTGGAGTCATCTCGGCTCTGATGGTGGTTGAAATAAACAATGTCAAACAACAGGAGCATAAAAGATGCAAATATTGCCTTGGAACTGGTATTATTAGGCATGCAACCCATTTTTGCAGCATGTTTGAAATGCTTTAGTCTATTTGGGAAGAGTGCAAATACAAATATGTATAGTGCAAAACCATGTATTGTATTTCTAAACCTTGTATTTGCACTGTACATATTGTTGTCCCAAACTGAGCCTTAGTTTCAATATCTGTTTATGTTGCATTTGCTTGGGTTTGGTCAGAAGTGGAGGAGACTTTTGGCATGGAGGGGGGGGGGACTTTATTAGGTGGTATTAAGTGCACCACATCAGCTCTGCATGTATAACAAGAAAATATTCACTTTGAGAAAAGAAGGATTTTCCCCCGAGTGGAGATAATCTCAAGGGCATTAAATGCTTTGGTGCCCCAAACTGCATACATCTTCCTGCTTCCAGTCACATGTTTCTCTTGATCCATTATTCTCTAGAACACTTCATTTCATTCTTCAGCATGTCATTGTAATTATAGTTCTGGAAAGTGATGTTAATAAATTGTTGAAACCATAGTGGTCTTGCCTATTTTCAAGTTCTGGACGCAAAAACAAACATAGATGAGCTTAACTGTAGAGTTTTATTTATCAGTTTTAATTAGAGAAGAGCAGACTTTAGTTTTATTTAGAACTGGTTAACTTGTTGATGTAGGCTATCTTGCTTGTGCTCGCTGCTCAAGTACAGGGTCTCTTGTTCTTATTCAGCCAGTTGCAACAGTAAATGGGGGAGATCAGCCTCTACTCCCACCTAGAACTGAACGCTGTTCAAACTGTTCAGGTGCAAGAAAGGTAGGAAACCTGCAAATGCATTTTCTTTTCTTTCCTTTTTATTTCAAATGTCTTATATGAGGAAGTCTTACATCAAAATGGGAAGGTAAATCTTTTTTCTTCCTCTTCCATTCGTATGGTAGACATGTGTTAGGTAGGATGAGACTAATTGATGCAAGATGGTAGGCTGTCTTATATTTCTGTCCCTAATGGGCCATGGAATTCAAGGCACTATTCCCAACAAGTTTTTATATGGTGGATCTTTGGGTCTTCCTATACATGGGCAGTGTGAGGAGATAAATGAAAGAATTTTTTATTTTATTTTTTGTTTCTTCCAAGAAGATCCAGTTAGAGACAATCAATGTCATCATAGTTGGGCTTGTCAATTGGCATCATAGAAAATGCAAGTTTAGAGATTTATCAGTTTATGATATTGTTAGAAACTGGTTCTGTGTCCAAAATTTTGAGAAAGAAAGAGCAATCGAGCTAACTTTTGATGCTTGTTGATGGTGTGCAATCTAAATACTCCTAGTTGGAAGATGATCCGAACTTTGGTTGGGTGGCGAGCTGGACCAATCTGCAGAATAATAGATTAGAGAACCCGGGATAGCTGACTCGGAGAGGTCGCTCCGATGCTTAAGTCAGTACTTATAATATAAATGCGAGCTGAATCTTGAATGCTTGAATGCTAGTGAGTAAAATAATCACGCGTACCTTTGCCTTGAGGTTTCTTGTCCTTTATATAATGGAGTAGTCGTGGGCCTTACGAAAGAGCTCCGGGATCTCCGGGCTATGCAGATAAGGTTTGTTCCATTCTTGAAGGAAAGCAGTATGTTGATAAGGTTTATCGTTTACCTCTGATTCAGGTGGAGCTAGGACGAGTCTCATCGTGATCTTGAGAAATTTAGGGTATGTTGGGGAGGCCTTTGGAGTCGGTTATGTGGCGTTTCGGCTCATTAGCTCCGAACTGGCACTTCGGTTCTTTATTCTCGAACTGTATTGGGTGTCGAGGTGTCTCTACGCCGAGGTGGTTTTTTAGGACAAGGTGGCTGGATACTCGAGCTCCGAATGTTGCGAAATGGGTTTATTTGACTGGGTTGTCACTCCTCGAGCAGATCGCGTCTACGTGTCCCCTTCTTACTAGGTTGTGCCAAATCACCCTTCATCAACTTGGGGGTCGCTGTGTTGAACATGCACTCTGCTACAAAATCGACCAAGACCTGAGCTTTGACTGCTGGCCGAGGCTCATACCGGATATCATATTCACTCAGCTCGATGGACCACTTCGTTAATCTCCTAGACACCTCAGGCTTGAGCAGAATCTGCCTCAGGGGTTTGTTGGTGAGAACGACAATAGTATGGGCCTGGAAGCACGGGCGAAGTTTTCGGGTTGCTATGATTAGTGCACATGCTAGTTTCTCGATCTCCGGATATCTAGTTTCTGCATCCTGCAAAATTTTGCTAACATAGTACAAGGGTCGTTGGACCCGATCTACTTCTTTGATCAGTACCGAACTAACCACTTAGTCGCTCGCAGAGAGGTATAGCTTTAACACGTCCCCTTCTTCGGGTCGAGTTAAAATTGGGGCGGTACCTAAGTATCTTTTCAGCTCGTCAAAAGCGAGCTGACATTCTTCAGTCCATTCGAAGTCCTTACTCTTTTTTATAGCTTTAAAAAAGGGTATGCATCGGTCCGCCGATTTAGACATGAAGCGGCTCAGGGTGGCTATCTGGCTCGTCAGCCTCTGGACCTCTTTTATTTTTCGGGGTGGTCTCATATCTAAAATCACTTTTATTTTGTCCAGGTTGGCCTTTATGCCGCGTCGATTGACTATATAGCCTAGAAATTTACCCGAAGTGACTTCGAAGACGCATTTATTCGGATTCAACTTCATGTTATATCTTCATAAAATTTGAAAAACATCTTTTAAATCATTCAACAAAGAATTTGAAAGCTGGGTCTTCACAACCATGTCATCAACATAACATTCTACTTTGTTGCCGATTAACGGCTCAAAAATCTTATTTACAAGGCATTAGAATGTTGCCCCTGCATTTTTCAATCCGAAGGGCATGACCTTGTAACAATATAACCCGAGCTCAGTTATGAAAGCGGTCTTCTCTTTGTCGGCATGATCCATCCTAATCTGGTTGTAACCGGAATAGGTGTCCAAGAAACTCAGCAATTCATGCCCTGAGGTCGCGTCCACTAGGCGGTCGATCTTGGGTAGCGGGAAACATTCTGCCGTGAGGACTTCCTTGATGATCTTGGGTAGCGACCTCTGTTCAGGTCGGTGTAGTCGACGCACATGCGCCACTTGCCATTGGCTTTTTTCACTAGAACCGAGTTAGCCACCCAGCTCGGGTAGTGGACTTCCTTGATGAAGTCTGCCGTGAGGAACTTCTCAACCTCTTCATCGACTACCCTCCAATGTTCTGGGGCGAGGTTGCGTTTCTTCTGCCTTACTGGCCTAAGTAAAGGGTCTGTATTAAGTTTGTGAGTTATAATTTTTGGATCAATCATGGGCATCTCTGCCGCCGACCAAGCAAAAATATCTAAATTTTCAAGTAAAAAACTTACTAGCTGGGTTTGGAGTGGTTCGCTGATCGAGGCACTGGTTTGAAGGGTCTTGACTGGTTCGACGACAGAGACTGGTATGTGGACTGTCTCTTCTTTCGGGGCAGCTTGTTCGTCAGGATACTCCACTGGTCGCTCGAGCTTGACATCCTCTGCTAGCTTTGCTTTCCCTTTCAAGGCAACCACGTAGCACTTGCGGGATTCGAGCTGGTCACCTCGCACGACTCCCACTTCGTAATCAGTTGGGAATTTCATCACTAAATAGTAAGTGGATACTATCGCACATAAAATATGCGTGATAGAGGGAGGGAGTCGCGACTACCAGGAACGTGTGCTCGAATTGCACGATGTTTGGCCATGTGCCAACTTCCACGGGTACTGTGATTTGACCAAGAGGTCTGACCTCCTCGCCGCTGAACCCTATTAGAAGCATATCTGCTGGTTTTAGGTTGCTCTGTTGTAACCGTAGTTTGTCAAGGGTCTCCTTGAAGAGTATATCTGCTGAGCTGCCTGAGTTCACCAAGATGCGTTTTACCTCGAATTCGTTAATTCTTAACTTCACCACTAGGGAATCATCGTGAGGGTACTGGATCCCGCGCGCATCGTCCTCAGTGAAGTATATCGGTTTTTCAAGCCGA
The DNA here is from genome assembly GCF_055504915.1 of Nelumbo nucifera. Classification (NCBI taxonomy): domain Eukaryota; kingdom Viridiplantae; phylum Streptophyta; class Magnoliopsida; order Proteales; family Nelumbonaceae; genus Nelumbo; species Nelumbo nucifera. The sequence continues at coordinate 31,941,031 of NC_142654.1, forward strand.
GGTCGCTTTGGCGGTTTTTCCTCTTCGTTCTCCAATTCGTGGACCAAGGTCTTCCCAGCTGCTGATGTATATCTAGCGATGATGGACCTGTCGGTGATCATGTTAATTACCCTGCGGACTGGTATTTCCTCTGGCAACTTTTGCGGTGATTGCTCATTCTACCTGCTGACCTCGGGGCCATTCCTCCTCTGGTACCCTTGTCGATCTACCTGTTGGTCTACTTGTCCCCTCTCTTCTCGCAATATGAAGTTCTTCAGGTACCCGCGGCGGATAAGTTCTTCGATCTTGTCGTGGAGATTCTTGCAATTCTCCGTGTTGTGTCCATGATCTCGGTGGAAATGGCAGTAGACATTCGGGTTTCTTGTTGCCGAGTCTCCCCTTAACCAAGGAGGCCATTTGACAGAGGAATCCTTAATAGCCATTAAGATCTCCCCTCGCTTAGCATTCAAAGGCATACAGCTCATTCTCTCCATAGGTGGGGTCCTAGAACGCCGACCTGACTTGCAGGTGTGCGAGGGGGATCGGCTTCTTGACTTGCTTCTTCCCCTGCTCGAGGACTTGCTTTTCCTTCTTTTCTGCCCACCATTGCTTGTTCCTTCATTCTCTCTCTTCCTCTTTTCCGATGGTAGATTGTCGATCTTTTGGTTGATCTCCTCCTCGGTATCGATGAACTGATATGCCAACCTAAGGAATTCAGTGATATCTTTCGGTTTGTTAGCTATCACGTGCCACTTGAACTTTTTATGGGTGATTCCTTTCTTTGCTGCATTGAGTCGCACCGCTGGATCGAGGTCTGGTATCTGCAAGCAAATATCGTTGAAGCGCTTTATATAGTTTCAAATTGATTCTCCTTCCCTCTAAACCACGTTTAGAAGGCTTTCTTGCGACTTCGGGCACTTCTTACTAGTAATGAAGTGCATAGTAAACATGTCGGAAAATTGGGACTAGCTTTTGATGGAGCCTAGCACAAGGTTCCGATACCAAGTTCGGACTACCCCCCTAAATGTAGTGGAGAAAGCCACACACATGCAGGACTCATCAGCCTCAGCTAGGTGCCTTTGAGATTGGAAAGGATCCATATGGTCATTGGGGTCGAATGACCCGTCATATTTGTCTAACGGGGGCACCTTGAAATCTTTCGGCATTTAGTTGCCAAGAGTTCGGGAGACAGTGGGGATGACCGGCAAAGTAGTGGAGGCACAATCTTCATGGCCACCGAGCTCACTTCTTCCTTTTCTTTAGCTTGCTCTGCTTGTTGTCCTGGCTTCGCTGGCGGGCTGTTCCTGGCCGAGGGGCGGCGTGTCTTGCGACGTCGTCGCTGCTGCTTCTTCACCAGCTTGGCGTTGGTGTTGCTGACTTCAATCTGGTTTGGTATTTCGGCATTATTGCGAGGTGGATCCTGGTTCCTTCTCGCTAAGTTCTCTTGGTTGTGGGGTTCGTACTGTCTATCGCGAGGGACAGGGGGTCCTGCCTCGAGTTCGTGCCCCGAACTCTGAGCTGGTTATTATCTCCTCGCGAACCATCATTTTCTTGCTGGGAGTTCCAAGGTGGATTGGCCTTGTTGAGCTGGCTATCCTTGGACCTGCTCCTAAAATTTCCCTGCGAGACTAGAGGAGTGCGCTGACCGTTTCTCCTCCTACGGGGCGAAACCTGACCCCTGGGAGGAAGTGGTACTTGCGAGGTCCCCTCACCCCGATGAGGGGATCGGTTGACGTTCTGGCTAGTTCCAGGTCGATTCGGATTCTGGCCCTGGCGCAGTCCTATGTGCCGAGGTGGAATCGGCTGCTACTGCAGTGGTGGAAACTGGTGCTGATACTGCTGGTACAGATAGTATTGCTGAAATTGTTGGACCTGCTACATCTGGATTTGTATTGCCCGAACGCACTGGACGAGGTCATGGAATTGGGAGTGCCCGATTCCAAGAGGGACCACAGATGGCTCAGAGAAAGCCACACCCACTAGGGGAAGCGGGATGCTCACTTGCGTAGCGCTCTGCGGCACGGACAGTGACGGGACTCCGGACACGGTAAGAGGAATAATGAATTGGCTAATGCATACTGTAGGGCCTTGGGGGAAGGTTGATTGCTGATCCTGCTCCCCGGTAGTGTTCATCTCGATACTTTTTTCGGTGTTGCTGGAAGAGTCCATTGAGATAGATAAAACTGCGACTAAAGCTGGGATGACCTTTCGATCGTTTCCCACAAACGGCGCCAATTGATGGTGTGCAATCTAAATACTCCTAGCTGGAAGACGATCCGAACTCTGGTTGGGCGGCGAGCTGGACCGATCTACAGAATAGTAGATCAGAGAACCCGGCCAGGGTAGCTGACCCGGCGAGGTTGCTCCGATGCTTAAGTCAGTACTTATACTATAAATGCGAGCTGAATCTTGAATGCTTGAATGCTAGTGAGTAAAATAATCATGCGTACCTTTTCCTTAAGGTTTCTTGTCCTCATATAATGTAGTCGTGGGCCTGACAAAAGAGCTCTGGGATCTCTAGGCTGTGCAGATAAGGTTTGTTCTGTTTTTGAAGGAGAGCAATATGTTGATAAGGTTTATCGTTTACCTCCGATTCAGGCGGAGCTAGGACGAGTCTCATCGTGATCTCGAGAAATTCAGGGTCTGTTGGGGAGGCCTTTGGAGTTGGTTATGTGGCGTTTCGGCTAATTAGCTCCGAATTGGCACTTCGATTCTTTATTCCCGAACTGTATTAGGTGTCAAGGTGTCTCTATGCCGATGTGGTTTTTTAGGACGAGGTGGCTGAATACTCGAGCTCTGAGTGTTGTGAAATGGGTTCATTTGGCTGAGTTGTCACTCCTCGAGCATATCATGTCTACGTGTCCCCTTCTTACTAGGTTGTGCCAAATCACCCTTCATCACCTGCTATTTGGGAAATCTAGCTTGTTCAGGAATAGAGGATGCTTTCTTAGATCCCGAGAAAGAGATTGTAGTAGTACATTCATGCAATTTACCCATAGGGCTTGTGATAGGGGGGAGATTCACAGGTTGTCATTGGATGGTATGTGACTTCTGCCATATCACTCACATTAGAAAGGCTGTATTTGGTGGCTGACGTAAAATCTGTCCGTGTACATAAGATTGCCCAATTCTTTAATTGATAGCATTTTTGCTAGAACTGAAGGTGATGATAAAACACGGTTACCGGAGAGTAGGGAGTAGCTATCCCCTAATTATTAAATAGAAATAATATTATAAAACTACCTTTAACTTCATTTTGCAGGTCATGTGTCCTACATGCTTCTGTACAGGGATGGCAATGGCAAGTGAGCATGATCCTCGGATCGATCCATTTGACTAGAGATATATTTTTTATTCCCATTTAGCCTATAATCCTAAAGAAGTGGGTTGGTAAGTGGTTGTTGCATATTTCTTCAAACTACGACTGGAGCATTCCTGTACATATAACCTTAACCAGACAAAAGACACCTAAAAGCTAATTCTTTGTGTGCATATTGCAGCTTTTTTCTGTATGGGTTACCACTACAGCATCTACATTCTAATTATCTTAGAGTTCCTCATCTTGTTATATTTCCTGATATTGTTGCAACAATCTTGTGGATGATACTTGGATAGCCAAATTTGGTTTTTGGTTGGAAAACGAAGTATTGTTGTTTCATAGTCCCTAAGGGGTTCCCACCCAAAAACCCCATTTTACTGAGTTAGCACCTACTAGAAGCAGTAAGACTACTATGAAGGTAGTTTTCTTCAAAGCTCAGACTTCAAATCACTTTCAAAGGATTGGGAATGCCTATTTAACTGTTGTAACAGAAAGCAAAAATAGCTAATCGATAAGAAAGGAAGTGTCAATCTAAACCATTGATGCTTACATAGCATATCAATTACAATGATTCGATGATTTTATGGTGGCTAAAAGACAATATTAATCATTTATGCAAGCATATATGTTGTTTGGGCTTTTTATTGGGTTAAGTCTAATAGGATGACCCAAAGCATATTCTAAACCACACCAAACTATAGTAAAATGGTTTGGTTTGGTCTTAGAAATTCTCGAGGTGTACTTTGCCAGTTAAGTCTGAGATCTACTTTAAACCACACCAAACACACCCCTATGATTGGTCAAAGTCTTTCTAGTATCATATCAATCCGGCATTATAGATTTTGTTTCTTATAAAAAGATATAATATATAAATATAAGCCTAAACGTATCATCTTTCTGGCATCATATATATTTTCCTTATAAAAAGACATAATGTAAATCAAAAGTTAAACAGCTCTTTTAACGGATCCTACCTTATGCGGCATAGAGCCATGAACTCGTTTAGGACCCTCCTTTTACCTTTTCGTACGTATTTGCTTTAGCATTGTTTGCAAGGTTAGTTGTCATCAGGTAAGCAAGTTTCTCAGAGATGGAATGAAATATGCTAGGTTGAAGTGGAGCTCAGCATTAGGAACGAATTAATGTACTGAAGAGTTATGAATTCTGATGCTATTGCACATCTGCCTCATGGATACTACTGTATCACGCAACAAATGGAATGCGTGCACTCCAATTGGCACTTCTGCCTATCAACCAACCGATTTTGGGATTCAGTCCTCGCACAACTGTTCTCACAATGTACGCATATGTTTATTTTCATGAGAAGATATTTTTAATGCACGCTGTAAATGACTGTGCATATGGTGTGAGCAGAGTCTTGTGAGGACTAAATCTAATTTCTGGTTGTTTCTTGGAATACGGGTAGATGGAGTTTTTCATGAGTTATTCAAATTCGACTCGTGAGTATAATCGAGCATAATTTTTTATATTGTATACAGGAAGCTTGGCTCAAGCTCATAGTTGAATTCAAGTCAAGCTTTTGAGTCAACCTTCCGAATTCTAATTCTAAGTCTCTAGTTCAAATCTATCTCGAGCTCGAGTACAGTTTCATAGTTTTTTGGTGAGTTAAGCTTGAATAGTTAGATATTTAGCTTGACTCGAATTCACCCCTGCCTTAGTATAGCATATAGAAGCTGAAGATCTATTTTCATTTTCAAGTTTTTCTTTAAAAATTATATTGGGATGTTCAAATCAGGCCGGCAGATCATTCAGTCCATCTCCTTCTACTCTTTCTCTTTCTATCGCTCTCTTTCTCCCTCTTTAATCCCAATCAAGCAGAAACAGAAACAAAGGTCAACCAGGATTTGTTAGTTTGAAATGTAAGTTGGGTTCAATTGGATTGAGCTAGCATCTGATGGGAGGAAAAATATTAGTCATCTAGCATGGATTCATGGAAAGGGATGGAAAATTCAGGATTAAGTTCTCGATGAAGGAACACCTTCACACGGGATGATTCAAGCTTCCAAGCAGGACCACATGATACTTCTCCAATGTTGTCTAATGGCAATTTATTGACGAGGAATGAAAACACACTAGACTGGTTTGTATACAGAAGATCAAGGGAGAAACGGGTTACAAGTAGGTGTAGTGGGGAGAGAGAGAGAGAGAGAAGGATGGTGTAGCAGCGATTTCTGGTTCAGGTGTGGTGAAGACGATGACTAGTGGCTAGTGGAAGAAAAGGAAAGAAAGAAAAGGGGAGAAAGAAGAAAAAGAGAAGGGGGAAGAAGAGGTTACTGTTGCTGCTCTACATTGGCATCGAAACCGCCCTTCACCATCTATATTTCCAAGGGTCTTAACTGCTATTAAGTTTCACTCTAAGTTTATAATCGACATGGAAAAATATGATTGGATGGTCCATGTTAGTCATGGACCGAACGGTCCACCTGATGCAAGTGCGGTAGGCTCTTTTAATGTGGACACAACAAAATCAGTTCACCACCTGTACTTCTGCTCAAGCTGTGTGGCTGGCTTTACATGTACATTTCGAGACTAATGTTCACTCTTCTCACTTAATTCTTCAGGATTGGCAACAACGAAAATTGCCCTATTATCAAAGTTGGAGACAAAAATGAGTTGAGAGGGGGTGGGGGGAGTTGCAATTGTTTTTCAATCTTCTTTCGCATGCTCGACATGGAAAATTATTTGAGGGACAACCAAGGTTTAAAATTTCGATATGATACACCCTATATCATATCTTTGAAAAACAGATACGAGACATGCATAGAAATCGGGTGTTTCATTTTTTTATGCATATTGGACCCGTATCAGGAGTGTATCAGGGTGTATCGGTAGCATATCGATGAAAAAGATACAACCAAAAATTGAAAAAAAAATGAAGAAAATCAAGCTTCTTTTTCCCAAAATAATGTTTCTTTCACCCCCAAATGACTCTAAAACTCCAAATCTCATTCCTAGAGTGTTAGATTTGCAAAAATTTGCAAAACACAAGTGTGAATCGTTAATTTTTTTAAAGTTTTTTCAAATTTTGAAAAAATATGGAAAAAATAAGTAAATTGTTTCAAAATTTTATAATATTTTGTGAGTTCTTTTTTTCTTGAATGTTTAAATTTATGTTGATTTACATTTCTTACATTCAAAATCACAATTTTTTTTTGTGTTATCAATAGATTTACGGAAATTTCATGGAGATATTTGGGGAAAATATAAATTAACAAAAAATTTGAAAATATAATTTTTTCTCTACCTATAAAAAATAAATATGTTTTAGGACTATGGATTTATCTATCATATTCATAGAGCAATTGAAATTTCTTCTTTAATATTTTTTATTTTTTATATTTTTAGAATTAAAAAATAAATAATAATTAATTATATTTTAACATTTGATTACAACAATTGAATATATTATAATTCTATGGATGATCTATCATATCCATAGACCAATTGAAATTTCTTGTTTAATAATTATTTTTTTATTTTATATTGAGTTAAAAAATAATTAATTAATTATATTTTATCATTTGATCACAATGATTGAATATATTATAATTCTATAGATGATCTATGATATCCACAAGGCAATTGACATTTCTTCTTTAATAACTATTTTTTGAATATATTATACAATATTTATTTATTTTTTTTATAATTTTTAGAAATAAATAATAAATAATTATTAATTATATTTTCACTTAGAAATTGTGACAATGCATGTTTTATGATTGAATAAGAGAGTTGGATTTTTTTCCATCCCGTAAAACACTAAAACTTAAGAATTATAATTTATAATATATAGTTATGCATAACATTTTTAATGAAATCATAATTAGCTACAATATATTTTTTTATAAAACCAATAAAATATATTAATATAATATATATACACCTCATTGAAGTCTTATATTTAGTATTGTTGATGTATTTTTATAATTTATTAAAATATTTATAATGTTTTTATGCATATTTATGCACATCTTAGTTTTCTCTGATACACGTGTATCCAAGACGTATCTCCCTACGTCTCTTAAAATTATCTTTCCGATACACTTAGTGTTTCCGATACTTTGAACCTTGTGGACGACCGGACAATTTCCTCAAGGAAAACTGATGCCATTGATTGTTGGAGGAAAACAACTTGTTGAAGTCCCACATCGAGGAAAGAAGGAACCACAATAGATAGTTATGATCATTCTACAATCACTAGTGAGAGATAAAACTGGTTGGTGAGATCATTTGGTCCCAATTATCTAAACCAGATAGCTTAGTGGTGTGGGCTCTCAAATCTGTTCAACAGTATTAACGGTATAATGCCAACTATTCATAAACCCTGTAAAGGAGTTCTGACAAAATTTGCAGACTATTTTCAACAGAATTCCAGTAATGACGCTAATTATTGGACAGTTAAGCTAACCTGATTTATCATACATGAATGCAGTTCTTTTCCAAATCATTCAACAATCAGACAACGACCTCAACCTTATTGTTGCATTAATGCTTGTATAAATACAATTTCCCACCTGATTTTGAGATTTGCTTAAATAAGGTTTGCTTTTTTCAGGTCAGAAACAACACCACGATCTTCACTTGCCCGTTCATTATATAATACCTACAGAGAAACATTATGTTAGAAAATGTTGATGCGACAAAAAGACCAAATAGAAAACATTTCTAAGTTCTTCATGGAATACCTTGTCAATAATACCATATTCAACCGCTTCACTAGGGCTGAAATATTTCGGACGCCTGATATCTTCTTCTATTTGCTCTGGTGATTTCCCTATATGCCTTGAGTAGAGATTAACCTTGAAATAGACAAATAAATAGGATAATGTTAAGTTACCAAAAAAAAAGGATAGTGTTATGTTAAACTTCATTCTTGGAGGTGTTCTTGAAATATCCAAAATTTATTTCAAAACTCATCAATTAACTGCTCACTCAAGCAAAGCCATTTTTTATGGCCTAAGTGATCATAGAATTTCTGCATATAAATAAATTCTTGATTGAAAACCTTTGGAAGGAAAAAAAAATGGGGTTTTATAGTTTAGTCCACCCCTAGGGTGGAGCTAGGATTTCTAGGGGTTGACTGAATCCTGCCTGTGGATTGATGCCAAATTCACGGGCAGGATGCGGTTTATAGGGGGGTGGGGGGCTACTAGTAGACTAGGAGGAGGCTGCAATTCAGATTTCTGAGGTGGATTACAGTCCACTTATCCCAAAAAAAATTTGTTTCCAAGTACGGTAAATAAAATGTCAGCCAACTTCACTAACAGGCAAGTACTTACAGCCAATGATACAATTTCAAACCAGAGTTAAAACTTGAAAGATATGTCAAATTCAAATAAGAAGCTTGCACAAAGGTTTAGCAGAACTACAGATTTAAATCCTTGTTGTTTGGATAAGTAAATGCTAAAGTGGCTTTTCACAAATCCCACCTGTATCTACAATAATAGATCAATAAAGACATTGGTCAAACAGAAAATCTATGTTTGCAAAAACCAGGTTCAATAGAAGGATTCAAGTTGTCAGCCTGGTTGGTAATACAACAGATATGGTTTCAAGACCATATCTGAAACCATAAATCAAAATCTCTGATAGGCAGGATGGATAAGTAACACAATTTGTAGACTATAGAAGAAATTAAGTGAATGGTTGAGAATTGATTTTATTGGTTTTAGTACTGTTTAGGGAGGATATTGGTGGGTTTAGGACAAAGGAAAAATGAAGTTTTTGAAGATTTATTACCTTTATCAGGATAAGGTTTAGAGTATTAGTGAATTTAGATTGGAGACATAAAACCAGTTGAGTATATAACCTTTAGCGACAAAAGGTGCAACCTGTGTGCTAAATTGATTCTAATGGGCAACCTGATGTAAGCGGTTGTAACACAATGCTAATTATAATTGTTAGACGATGGGATTTTTTTTTAAGTTGGATAACTTAAACAAGGAATTTTTTTTTATAAAAATTATATCAGATCTACCTCAGGTAATTTCAACAAGGTACCATTAAGCAATGGTAAAATACAAGTTATCATACGTTATGCTGTGAGAAAGAAAATAAATAACCAGAAGGATTTTAAATCATAAATAAACTTTTTATCCTTTTTCCAATAGAAAATATTAACTAAAGCCAAATCATAGCAACTCTTTCTTCATATTCATGTCAATATATTACTAATAAGAAAAAGTAGATACAAAGGGAAGAATTGCATAATGTAGTTGGAGTGATGTTCAAAACTTACCAACTCCTCCTTCACATTCTTTACTTCTTTTCTTGCAAGATCAATATCTGTTGCCTGACCTTGAAATCTTGCAATTGGCTGCAGATTGGTTGAGGAAAAATAAATTGTTTCATGCTAATATCCAATCAACTTAGCTAGATCAACCAGATAGAAACAAATGCATAGTCAAAGTGGAAAGCCAAGCTATAGAACAATACATACATGACACAACAAAGTTTAAAACGTTAGCACCCACTAGTAGTGAGGACGGACCTGCTTAATCATTATTGTAGAAGAGGGCAAAGCCGAACGGTTTCCCTTTGCTCCAGCAGCCAGAAGCAAAGCTGCTTCTCCCCAAGCATTACCAACACACAGTGTAAAAATGGGTGGCTTAACATACCTGGAATGGGAAATGAAGCTCGGCTTTTATCAACCCACAAGTCAACAAGGTTAATCCTTCACAAATATAAAAATAACATATGAATTGATATAATGATATTTTAATATATGTAACAAAGAAGTGATCTGTTGCAAGTTGAAGGGGCTAGAAGGGCTGGAGGCAGACTAGAAAGGACATGGATTGAAGTAGAGAAATGATTTAAGCACTCATAATTTGACAATGGATATGGCACTAAACAGAATGGAATGACAAAATAGGATTCAGGTATCTGACCCCATATATTTGGGATAAGGCTTAGATGATGATGACGATTTTCCAGGCTTCCAATAAAGCTTTATGCCCCCACCTCCTGACAAGTTATACACTTATAACCCGAAGTAAAACACTAATATTTCTCAGCAACCAATATACAAAAGAATATCCTCATCTAGGCTTTAGACTTTGTGGATAAGCAACTCCTATTATCAGTAAACTATTGTGCAAAGAAGTATATTGACATTATTCTTATTTATTTATTTGTTCTAGAAGTCTTCATGTGGCAGTTTCTGTCTCTTTTTGTAAGGGTATCGATTCTTCCAACTTCTGATATGTAGATCAATGTCAACAGGCCTTGCCCATCACACAACCCTAAAATCACAAAAGGACAAAGCACAGACATGATTTCATTCAAACTCAAGGAGGTTTTGGAGTGTTACATCTTTCCTTTTCTGATTTAAGGGCTATGTTAACCAAACTCAGGACACTAGCATTTTCTGAAATATGTAAGGGCAACCCTCCTGCACAAAAGTTACATATTCTATAAATTTTAGGGTAAATTTTTAAAACCTCCCCTGAACTTTCTGATACAGTTGCAAGTAGACACCCTCTATTTGAATCCTCTAACAATAGGCACAAAATGTCCAAAATACCCATGTAATTACTATTGAGGCTGGTTTCTATAGAAAAAAGAATAATACAAATTTTATGAACAAAAAAAGAGAGTTTGAAGTTGCAGCTTTACCTTTGAGTGATTGATATGAAGGGAAAATTTGGAAAATAGATCAATTTTGGAAAAGAGATTGGAAGGGTTTTGGGTAGTGATTGATATGAAGAGAAAATATGGAAAATAAACATTTTGGTCAAAAGTAACTGCATGGGTATTTTGGGCATTTTCATGCCCCTTTTGCTAGAGGATATTAACAGAAGGGATCTATTTGCAACTGTGTTAGAAAGTTCAGGGGAGGTGATTGCAATTACCAAACTTTGGGGGAGGTTTCAGCAACAGTCAGAAACTTCGGCAGAGGTTTCAGCAATTTACCCTAGATTTTATATACATATATGGTTGTGCACTCTATAATCTATATATCATCAAAAGACAAGTCAGAATGCCTAAAAAGGATCATATGCTTATTTGGCAGGTAGTTTTTGAAAGCAAGAGATGATTTTGGCTTGAGCAAAGTTCAAAATAGAAAAGTTGCTCTGCCAAGAAAGTGGCTTTATTGTTTCCCCCAACAAAACAGAGTTTATGGTATTCAATTATCATGAACAAGGGTCTGTTTGGTTTGCAGGAATAGGGGTCTGGAACCGGAACTGGAATGGTCCAGTCTGATTCCAACCATTTGGTTGGGCGGAATTGGAATCCTATCTCCCATTTGAGGGAATGGCCATTCCCTCCCCCTCCCTAGGGAGTAGGGAGTGAGGATCCATTCCAGCCAATTCCGATTCCAATTGCAAACCAATCGGACCCTAAGTTTGTATCTAAAAGACTGGGATTCTAAGCACACAAAGTTACTAGAACTTGTCCTTGTAAAATTATAGCCAGCATCATTCCACTATTTTTGAAACATTAGGTTCAATGTGACATTTAGGACCTCAAGGTATTGGTTTAAGATTTGAGAGCAAGGTAGTTTATGGTATTCTAATGATCTTGACAAGATCTTCCTATGTCTTGATGTGCAGTACTCCTTAATTTGGATATTGATACCCAGGTACTTGCTTTTTTTCTTTTTTGATAAATAACTGAAAAGCATCCCCAAGTACCTGCTTGTCATCAATAAGCTCCTCTAGGCATTAACATTGTCCCTTCTAATTTTCCATTCAGGGTTTCTAATTTCAATTGGCAAGATTTCAATCCTTGAAAAGCAAAAAAATGGGGGGAAAACTTGTCAGAAATTTCAAAATGGGTAAAGCTTTCTAATTTGCAGAAAGCAATTGAAAGAGAAATTTCCCATACAACTACATATAGTTACAAGTATGACAAGTTCAAGACACAAAAAACAATGATTAATAACCATATAGTGTTATGCTTGATATATTAAAATAAATTTATTTAAAATGTCATTTTGCAATGATTTTCTATGTTTTAAGAGGAAAATCAATGTTATTAAGAAAGTGTATTGCTGTTTTTTTTTTTTTTAATTTATATGCATGTTATTGGTATGTAAAATTAGGGAACTGACCTGGAATTTAGTTATTTTTCTTTATAAATTTCGATGGCATAGGCACTTGCCTAGGTGACTAGGCGCTCCACTATCACATAGAATCACCAAGTTGCCTTGACAACTATGTGCAACCAAGGATTAAAGTATCAATACAATACTCCTGATACGGGGCATATTGTATCCGTATCCATGGCCACAGATACAGGATATGCTATGATTGGGTACATATCCTAGAAGTTGTGTGTATTGACATGATACACCTCTATATCAGGCCATATCGCGTTGTATCAGTGGATACGATCTGATATGCACCGATATGGAAGTGTATTGGTGCTAAGTTTTCCGAATTTGAAATATTGGCCACTTTTGAGCTGTTTTTGAACTTTAATAAAAATTGAAAATTATAATTATAAAAACTGAAATAAATAATTTAAGATTTATTTTTCCCAAAAATTTAATAAAAACTAAAAACTATAAAAATAATTTGTTTATATATCTTAAATTATCTATAAGTTTTATTTTACATATAAATTATATGTTAAAAATGAAAAATATTTTTTTCTGAAAGAAGGTAAAGTATGATTATATTAATAACTGGTCCTTTGTACAATGAAAAAATGAAAACATATTTATTATTTGAAAAATAGAATTATTATTTATATGAAAATACTAAATAAACAAATTTTACAAACAAAATTAGTAAAAATGAAAATTATAATTATAAAAACTGAAACAAATAATTTAAGATTTAATTTTCCCCAAAAATTAAAAAAAAAACTAAAAATCATAAACACAATTTATTTTATCTACCTTAAATGATTTATATGATTTATTTTACAATAATTATATGTTACAAATGAAAACATATTTATTATTTGAAATAAATAGAGTTATTATTTGTATAAAATACTAAATAAATAAAATTTCCCCAAAAAATTAATATAATTAAAAATTATAATTTTAAAAACCAAATAGAGTGGCAATCATTGTATGATGTTTGCATGTTCTAGAGTGTTTGTATTGTTGATTGTAATGTTTCTCTTCATATAACTTTGTTTTTATGAATAATAAAGCATTTCATTAAAAATTTTTAAGATGGGTTTACAACTGATACAGCATTTAGTTTTCCCAAGAGCCGCGAGATGCAGCCTCAAAAACCATATAAATTACAGTGTAGCCCAGAATAATTGACCCCTATACACCCCTTATTTAGCTAGTAGGTCTGCCAGCCTATTTGCCGATCTTCTCTCCCACTGAACTCTTACTGTTATATTAGAAGTTAGCCATTTGAATCTTCACTCCCCTTAAAGGCCAAGCTGCTGTCTCCGGTTCTTTCAGCCACCCTATTACCACTTTAGAGTCACCTTCTATGATCAGATCTATGATGTTCACCTCTTTAGCGATTTGAGCCCCTTGTAAAACAGCTTGGACCTCTGCACTAACCGCATCTCCCACTCCAATTGGACTGGATAATAAAGCCACTATCTGGCCCTCTGCATTCCTAAATACTCCCCCAGAGGGCCCAGGATTACCAAGGCTACTTCCATCAAAGTTTAGTTTTGTCAAGCTTTTTTCCAGAGGCTTCCAGGTTATAACAGGTTTGCCCTTGACCAAAGAAGCTTTAGCAACTAATTCCCAATTTCTCCGTATGTCATCAAAGGAGAAAAGTGAAAAAAGGTCCAAAGCTTTAGCCTAGCTAATAGCCAACAGCAAACATTCCCACACAGAATCCTCATGCCTCTCTATATCATTAAAAATTCTGTTATTCCTTTCCTCCCAAACTGTCCAAAGTAAAGCAGCCCTAACACACCTCCATAAGACCCTCCCTCTTTTCTTAGGCCACCTGAAAGTTGTAGGGTCGAAAAAACCCCTGATTTGCTAAGGCCTTCTCTTCATATAACCTATTAAAGTGTGCATTTCTAATGTGTTTATACTGTATGTATAGATAATTCAGCTCTAGATTTGGTGTTATTAATAAATTTATGTGACTTGTATGCATTTCCCTAGTGTATCCAAGGGCTTCCATATCTTATGTTTGTATCCATGCATTACCAAAGCTTATCTGTATGACTGTATCCAAGCTATCTGATACGAAACCCGATAGTGATACTTTGATCCTTGTGTCCAACATCATAATTTAGAGAAAAGGTAAAGATTTATGACCTCATTACATCATAGACTGCAAATGCCTCTGTCTCATAACCCAACTTCTCCCCACCCTGGAAAAATAGGAAAAAAATATCAAAGGTAAGAAATATATTGACAAGCTTAGGGAATCCCATATGCATAAGGAAGAAATGATGTCCTAATAATTGGAGAAAAAAATATAAAAGAAAGGACTCTAATAAATATAACAGCACCATATGGAGAAAAGTTATATGCAAGCTATGATGATTGATGAAGTTGAGGTAGACTTTGTATTAAAAGCTTTTGAGAAAAAACCGCCACCACAACAACCCATGTGGTAAGGTGTAATAATATGAATGACTCAAGGATAAAAAGCATCATATGATTGTTGCACGTGAAATATATCTGCATCTTGAACCTTTATGGATGGAAATATTATGTAGTTAAAATAACTCAAGGAAGGCCACCTAATGCAGCCAATGAAATTTCATGGTCTATATGCCTAGTCATGCTATTTGTATTTAAATAATTGCTCCAACATCCTACACCCTAAGCATCCTTCTTTGGGTATGTGAGTAGATGACATTTAGTAGATTATAAATTTTTAAATATTTTGAATTAGATATGAAGAGAAAATTTTGATTTATCTGAATAAAGACCACTATGGCACCACCTACCTTGGTTGTCCCAGTGGAGTTAATGTAGAGGTAAATTGGCTTCTGATCATCTTCATACTGAAGGTATAAGAATTCTGCTAGGATCAATTCTGTGACAGAAGGAACAAGAGACATGCCCAAATATACAATTCGATTCTTATACAAGTAAGATGCTAAATCTGGAGGAGGTTGCTCCCATGCACTTCCTCTTAAGAAAGGAATGACCTGTTTCAGACAAAAACATTCGGAAAACCTAAAAAAGGATTGTAACTACAAATAAAACAACATGATATATAATTACATGCAACAGGAACCAACAAGAAAATGAAGCAGAAAAGACAAGCTGCCTTCCACAACTCAGTGAGAATCAAAAAGGCAAAGTAATATAACATCTGAACAGTATAACTGGTACAATAGATGTAAATGTAAACTTTGAATGTGAACCATTCCAAATAAATATTAAGAAAGAATTTCTATAAATGTAAGGAACCAACAACAATCGAAAAGATGTGGTTTGTTCCTCAATAAGTCAAGACAGGTAAACAGAACTCTTCAGATTCCAATAAGAAAATTCCAGTCAAATGCCACATCAAGTTCAAACAACCAACAACAGAAATAGATTTTATTGTTTACAAAGAAGAAAAATACATGGATAATAAGGAAAGCTGGGAGAAATTTTATTATCATATGCAGCTACATTCTAGTATAGAATTGAAAACAACCAGAAAGTCTGAAGTGAAACTCTTTAATTACATCTATGAGAAAGAACACCGAGTAGATATTGCACCTCCCATGGGAGGCAATCCAATTTGCTAGTAAATTAAGAAAATACAAATTACCACCCAGGTACAATGTGAGGCACCATTCCAAAAGCCAAAGAAAACGTTCAATCATTTAAACAATACAATTGAAATGAACGAATGGAAAGACAACCTTTTGGGTATCCATATCATTGTTCAGTTCAGAATTGAGCAAATTCTATGCAGGGAAACAATTAGCATGGACTCTCGGTAACAACGAATCCCATCATAACAGCTTCGAAACCCTAGATGATAAATACAAAGGCATGTGCTCAACGAATTACCATGGTGACGACCCCTCTTTTGCCGCGAGAACCAGAAGAGAAAGTTAACGACGGGTTGAGGGACGCAGGACGGATTTTCTGACCACAAAAATCAGCGGAAACGCTCCCACCGATGAAAGGGGCAATGAGATTGCTGGTTAGAGATGCTTTGACGGAAACCCCAGCCGAAGAAGCTAGGGTTCGTTTCGAATTTGTACTTGTTGTTGATTGGGGAGTCGACACCATTCGGAAGTCGAGTGGAAAGCGTGAAGACACGGTGGCAACTGCCATGGCGTGCAACAGAGAAAGAAAAAAGAAGGAGATGGTTACCACCGCATCAGTTAAAAAAGAAGACGAAGAAAGAAGAAAGAGCGGGAGGAAGTGAAGGATAAGGGAGGTTTGCAATTGCAGACGCCCAGGGCCAGGGGTGTGCAGTGGACACTCTTTGCTTCTCGGTCTATCTTTGTAATTTTACCAATAATAAATAAGAAAATAAAAAATCAGACACGTTTGTTTGTCTAAACTCTAAAGAGTTCGACTATGATACGTGTAGTTTAACCATATAAAAGTGGTAAGGTTTATCAAAGAACCAGATATGATATTGAGCCAAAAAGTCCGACCGGGTTAAAAGGTTTATTTTATTTTTTATTTTTAAGACAAAATACCTCCTGCAGCTGCTGCAGGGTGCTGACTGCTGAGGCGAAAATTCATTCAATTAATTCTCTGAGTTAAAGAAAAAGATCTAAAAGGGTTTTTGCGACAGGAACCCTGGTTAATGAATGGGTATCCGATATTACTGCAAAAATGGAACCCAACATACCCTTCAACAAAGTGGAGCTAGAGAAGCTGTGTATCACAATACGGATATTAGGGAGTGTTATTTTTTGGGACTTTGAGAGGGGGGAAATCTGGTCAATGGGATTTTGGTTTTTATTGATCAGGAATTCCATGTTCTTTTTTCTGATAATTTTTTTAGGTAAGTGATACCCATCTTCTAGGTGAATAAATAACTTTTTCGCTTGGGGGAAAGTTTCCAACACATGAATGGGACAAAAATGCCCCTTTTAATAATGAATTATTATGGTTAAAATGGTCATTTCCTTTTTTTACTTGGGAAATAAAAGAACATGGGTAAACATACTTACCTGGGTAAGTGTTTCACAAGAAAAACTTACCCAAGTAATTGTATTTCCCTGGATAAGTAACTCATGGAAAAACGAATGGGGCCTAAAAGCAACAGTTGAAAAAAGATGTTGGGAATGGGGTGCAAAAATGGTGGTTGTTGCAGGAGAAGCAATTAAAGATGAAGTTATTGAGGAAAAAGAAGAGGAAGAAACTGAGGATGAAGAACCTCTTTTGGAGAGATATTTTCGGATAAGAGTAAGGTTGGACATAAGTAAACCTTTGGCAATTGGAAACTTTGATGACAATGAGAACGGAGGAAAGGAATGGTATGGTTTTCAATATTTAAAATTACCAAAATTTTGTTATCGATGTGGAATCATTGGTCATAAAGAATTGAATTGCCAAAAGGTTTCAAACATTCAGGTGATGGAGGAGTTAGCCAATATGATGGCTTGCCAGAACTTAAACTCAGGGGATGGTATGGGAATCTATGGTCCATTGCTCAAGGCTTCCTCGGAGAGAAATGACTTCAAGTTCATCGACTTGTCCAGAGGAGAGGAAAGAACGAGAAAGGCCACATGGTGGACAGCACAATCAAATGAAGGAGAGATGAGGGACAATGAGCAAGAGAGATTGTCAACGGCCTTCGAAGAGGAAGGAAACCTAGATACAATGGGGGTTGCAGAAACTGAAGAGGCCTCACCCAAGCATGTGCAAAATCGCAATGAGCTTCCCAGATTGATTGGATCTTGTAGAAGGAAATTGTTCCAAAATGCATCTAGTTTTAATCCTGGTTTCCAAAGCTTCTTCCCACTAGAGGGCACTTTTTCGTTTGATCATCTCGCTAGAGAAATCTTGTCGGCAGGCTGAGGTTGGGGAAGATGACAGTACGGAGGCGGATTTGATGCTTGCTAAAGGAGGGTGCTCAAAAAGAGAAATGATGATGATGAGGGCACATCAGTCAAGGAGTGGGTGTCAGCAGAACCAGTTGGAGTCGATAGAAAATATTGACATGGCGGTAGGGGAGGCTACAACAGATCAATTCGGATATGAGGATTTGGACCAAATAAATTTGAAGGAAAGAAAAAAGGCGAAGGGGAAAGATGCCATAGGAGAATCTGAGCTAATGTAGGGTGTGTACTATTTCAGTACCCAAAAGAAAAGGAGAGTGGATGGGGTGATTATTAGAGAATTAGAAGCTTCGTACCCTAATTCAGAAGACCAAGTTGGTAAGTCTACCAAAAAATCAAGGGGTGACCAATTGGGCGAACCATACTGGTTTGGGCCAAATTGGGAGGGTTAGAGAGAAATTGAAAACTAGGAAGATGAGACGGTTAGTGACATAGATGATTTAATGGAAGATAACACTGAAGACCTAGTGGGTATAGGAGTAGGAGACAAAGGGGATGACTTTGTCTCAACGATATGGAGTTCGACACAACAGAATTGGCTACGAGGAACTGTCACAATGAGTTGCGTAATGAGGAGGTAAGACAAAATTCTTCAGTTTTTTCTATCTCACTGTTATTTATTTAAATTTACTAATGTTGCTTTGAGTAGCAATGAGTTTTTAAATATTTAGATTTTGAATTGCTTTAGAACAGGGAATATAAGGGAAAAATTTGTTTATAATATTGAGCAAGGAAAAAAGTCTGCAGAAGAGTGTTTTTATGAAGGATTCTATTCTAGAAGGTTGTAGATAGGGATTCATTAAATTCAAACTAAAGTATTTGGGGATAAGAAGTACATATACAAAATTCAAAAAAAAAAGAAGAAAAAAAAAGAAAAAATTACCCAATACATGATGAGACTCATATACCTAAAAAAGAGCCCCTAGGTCCTGCTTATATAGCTATTAAGGATTGTATCAATAAAAAAGTGGGTTTAGGAAACTTAGTGTGTATTGGTTTGGGTGACCCGGTTAATAAGTGGGTTTGGGGTCCTGTCCCGAAACAAGCCCTAGGTGAAAAATGAGGATTCTGAGTTGGAATTGTCAGGGATTGGAGTTATCCCTGACAATTCGATCTTTGAGAGAGACCTATTTAAGCTTGCAGGTGGATTGTGTGTTTTTAATGGAGACAAAAACTTCACTGCTAAACTGTAAGAAAAACTAAAAATAATTAAGGACTGGAATTGCTAGGGAGTAGATGCAATTGGGCTTAGTGGGGGTTAACTCTTTTTTGGAAAAAGGAATTTGAGGTGAATGTCTACTATGTTGATAGAAATCTAATCCATGTTAGTTTTGCTAATCAATGGAGTGGTGATTGGCACTGCTCCTTCATTTATGGTGAACCAAAGAAAGCCAAAAGAAGAATCTTCCTACAAAGTTGGAAAAAATTGGAAAGTCTGATTAAGGGCCCATGGGTTTGTTTGGGTGACCTAAATTTCATTCTGCATGGGTAAGACTTGTAATGAAATCCAATTACAAAACTATAGATCCTTTATTGATAGTTGTGGATTGTAGGAATTGCAAAGTGAGGAACCTGTCTTTACTTGGTCAAACAAATGGGAAGAGAATAATTTAATTAGAGCAAAATTGGACAGAGTGGTATGCAATGCTCAATGGCAAAATCTGTTTAACAACTTCCAAGTAAGAGCTCTTTTCTCTTTGGGGTCTGATCACTTGCTAATTCTTCTGGAAACTAATGCTAAGAGAGTTAAAAATAGGAAGCCATTTAGATTTGAAGGGATGTGGAGCGATCATGAGGAGTTTCAAGACCTGTTGGAGAAATCATGGAGAACAGAAAGGAAGGGGTCCAGTCAAATTAAATTGGGGACCAAATGCAGGGAGCTGAAGGAAAGTCTTAGGGCCTAGAACAAGTGTAGATTTGGAAATGTTCAGCAGAGGATCACGGATCTAAAAGCTCAAATGAGTAGGGAGTCAAGCAAGAAAGGATACGATTTTAACCAAAACATAGTGAGGAATTTGGAGTCAGAATTAAATGTTTGGCTTAAGAGGGAGGAAATGTTTTGGCTCCAGAAATCAAGAGTGAATTGGTTGCAATATGGTGATAGAAATACTAAGTTCTTCCACTCAATAGTAAAAGGTAGGAAAAGTTGAAATAAAATTGTGCACATTAAAAAAGTCAATGGAGAGTGGGCGACTTTAAAAGAGTTGGAAGACCATTTCAAAAGTATCTTCAAAACCTCCCACCCATCATGAAGACATCCTATCCAGTGTAGAACTCAAATTGAGTGAGATGGATAGAGAAGATTTAGAAAAAGACATATCTGAGGAAGAGAAAAAGGAGGCTCTGTTTCAAATGGCCTCAAGGAAGGCTCCTAGTCCGAATGGGTATACAAATTTATTTTTCCAAAAATTTTGGGGGTTAGTAGGTAGTGATGTGATTAAAGCAATCAAACATTTTTTATAACTGGTAAAATGCTTAGGGAATTCAATGAAACATTCATAGCTCTGATACCCAAGCAAAGGAATCTAGACTCTGCCTCTCATTATAGACCTATAAGCCTATGTAACATAGTGTACAAGATCATTGCAAAAGTCATGGTAAATGAAGTCAAACATCTATTAGGAAAATTGATCAGTGAGAATCAAAGTGCTTTCACTCCACGTAGATACATCTAGGACAAATATAGGGTAGAATGGATCTTTCTTGAGAAGGTGTTGCTAAAGATGGGGTTTGGTGATAAATGGGTTAATTGGGTTCTGCATTGTGTAACCATAGTCTCATATAGAATGTTGGTAAGTGGAAACCGTAGTAATAAATTCTATCCTAAAAGGGGTCTTAGGCAAGGAGATCCACTGTCCCCTTACCTATTTTGACTTTGTTTAGAAGCTTTGTCTGCTAAACTTACTGAGCTTGTTACCTAAAAGAAGATTATTGGCATTTCAATCACCAGAAACTATCCAACTGTCTCTCACTTATTTTTTGTAGATGATAGTTACATATTTACTAAAGCAAACTTTAGGGGGGGGGGGGGGAGGGGCAGTTTCTCTTGGATACTCTCAAGCACTATGAAGAGGCCTTTGGACAATAGGTAGATTTCTCAAAAATTGAGATCTTTTTCAGCAGAAACTTGCATCCTAAAATCCAAAGAATGATGGCCAGATTTCTTAAAGTGAAAAAAGTGGTGTCCCCATCTATCTATTTGCGACTGTCTACAAAAATTGGTAAATAAAAAAAAAACCTTATTCAATTTTCTAATTGAAAGAGTAGGAAAATTATTGTCCAAGTAGCATGAATCTTTACTCTCCTAAGCAAGAAAGGAAATACTTTTAAAGGCTATTGCTAGTGCTATCCCCAATTATACCATGTCCTGTTTTTTTCTTTCTAAAGATGTTTGTAATGAATTGAGAAGAATCCAAACTAGATTCAGGTGGGGAGGTTCAAAAGAGTTAAGGAAAACTCATTGGGTTAGTTAGGATGCTCTCAATAAAAACAAACTGGCATGGGGTTTGGGTTTTAGGGACCCATACAAATTTAACCTAGCCTTATTAGCAAAACAAGCATGGAGGATCTACAATGAGGGGGACAACCTATGGGCAAAACTCATTAAGGCTAGATATCTAAAAGGTAAAAATTTTCTAGCTGCTAAGCTCCCAAATCAGGGCTCTTGGGGCTAGCAAAGCCTTTTAGCAGCAAGAGAAGTCCTCTAGAAAGGGGCTTGTTAGGCAGTAAACTCTAGAACAAAAGTCAAGATTTGGTAGGATCATTGGCTTCAACAGGTCGAGTCTTTTAGAATAATTGGATCCATGCCAAATTCTCTAGGATTAAGCTGGGTAAGAGACCTCATGGATGAAAATGGGATAAGATGGAATGTTAGACTAATAGAGGAAAAATTTGGGGAGACTATAACAAGAAATATCCTAAATATAAACCTGGTTGTGGGTTCTTGGGAAAATAAGCTTAGATGGACTCTTCATTCAAGTGGATAGTACACTGTGAAGTCTGGATGGGCTGAAATCTGGAAATCAAAAATTGACCCTAAGATAAAAATCTTCATTTGGAAATGCTGCTTAAATGCTGTTGCAATTAAAGAAAATATCTTTAAAATAAGTCTTGCTTATGATGATTCATGCCCCATATGCCACCAACAAACTAAGTCTATTATGCATTGCTTATTCGAGTTTGATCGTTCTCAAGCAGCATGGTTCGGTTATCATTACAATTTTGTGTTTGTAAGAGGATGCAATTTTGTATCTTTTAAGCATTGGTTATCTTCGTGACTTGATCTTTGCATGAAAGAAAGGAAGACATGATTGCCTTCTCTTTTTTATTAATTTGGAATATTTGGAAGTCTAGAAATCTAAAGGTCTTTGAAAATACTGATCCAAATCCAAGCTCTACCCTTGTGGTGACTTGCAGGAAGTTGAGAGAGAGAAAGAGAGCGAAGATTTTCCAAGCAGAATCATAAAGTTCTTCTCTTCAACCTCGAAATTCTAGACAAATTACTAGTGTGTTTTGGGAAGCCCCAGAACCAGGCCAGTTGAAGCTTAATGTTGATGGCAGTTTTTTATATACATGATGTTCAGGGTTTGGTGCAGTGTTGAGAAATTCTTCAGGAATTATAGTAGTGTTAGCTTTTGGTAAATCCTCAATATCTTCCCCCATCCAAGCCGAAGGAATGGAAATTCTCAATAGTTTGGAGGTTATGATTATGTTTAAGAAAAAAGCTATAATAGTGAAATCAGATTGCCTGGCCCTTGTGTGCAAGCGCTGAATTCTAGAAACTTGGATTGGCGTTGGATACAAACTTGTTATGCATGGATATAATTTTGCTTACTGAAGGATTGTCAGTTTCTTTTGTACATGTAAAGCAGCCGTTGTTACATTCACAAGATACCCATCTCATTGTCATTGAGCAAATGAGTAGTGCAGGAGACGGGACGAGACAAAATGAGTTTGCAATAAGAATTTACATATTCTTATTGGGCCAACACGTGGCTGCCCTTGGAATTTATCATTGTCCGTTCAAATCGTCGGGCATTAAGTGTTGATTTTGCATTTTATTTTTACTTTTCTCTTTGTCCCAAAACCTTTCTTTACTCTCCCCAGCCTTTCTCATTCCATCCCCTGTTGGTCCGTATTAACTCCCACCACCGGCAGATGGCGGTTCTCTCTCTCTCTCTCTCATTGCAACTCCAGTCCAGTTTGCCACTATTTATACGAGTCACCTCTCGAGCTCTTTTTTTTTTATTTTTTTTCCTTCCCTATAAATTTAATGAGATGTGAACGGATGTGAATAGTTACCTCTCGAGCTTCGATGATGGTGGTGGTTGTTGCCTCGGTTGATTGTGCTATGTTTTTGCCCTTTTTTATTTCCTAAACTTGTGGTGAGAGGCAGTGAAGGTTGTTGGTGACGATGGTGGTGAGCGGTGGTCATGGGAGGCAGTGGTAGTTGACCGGCGGCGATGGGAGTGGTGGTTTCTGGGTCGGCAGTGTTGTATTTTCTTCCCTTTTTATTGTAACTTGTATAATGAAGACAAGGAGAAATTTTGGAATTAAAAATCTCAGAAATAATGGAGACTTTTTTCTTTTTTGATAATAAAGAGATATATATCAAAAAGAGAAAATCAAACAACATGCCTTCCCAACAAGTTACAATCCACAAAGAAACCCGGTTCACTCAGACCTCTCTTAGCAAGATAATGGGCTGAATGATTCATCTGTCTTTTAACAAAATTAAAGTGAACATTTAAACCTTGGATTTCCTCTGAAATGTCTTTGAACAAGAAAAGAAAAGGATGTTGACTGGAACACTGCTACTCGCCCCGGTGAAAAGGTTTAGGAGAGGAGAGGGAGACAATCCCCTTCCACACAAAAGGATGAAAACCCACAACTTTTGATTAGATCAATACCTTTCAAAATAGTTCTAGTTTCATCGATTAAGGGGGAAGTAGCATTATAAGGACCAAAACACACTGCTAAATGTGCCACATTTACTGTTCATGTGAACAACTCTTTCATCACCCTCATTTAAATCCAGCTAAATGTCTCACCACATAGGAAACTGATCTAACAGTAAAATTTCCACTAGAGGTTAGAGTCCAGTAAAGCTTGTCCTCCCACCGGCCTCTAGCAAGATTAATTTTTAGAATGAGGTTTACAAAGGCCGGAGGAAAAATTGATTGTATGGGAGGAGCATTCCACACTCTTCCCCCTTCTACCATGAGGTTCTTGACCCAAACAATGTTTGAATTAACTAGCCTTGGTCCCATTATTTTAAACCCATCCACACTCGGAAGCCAAGGATCGTCCTAAATCCTAACTTTAGCCAGAGCAGACACTCCAGCAAATGCCTTTCAGGAGGACTTCCCTCCTCGCTAACAAACTCTGCCAACCCCAAGAGACTTTGTTAGAGAGCCTTGGAAAGAGAAACTTGGAGAGTAGGTTTTGACGTGTGAGTGTTTGATCATGCTTGGTTTTGAAACATGGAACGTTTTGATTTTTGTCTCTTAGGTTTGCAATCTTATCATCGTTGGTTATAATCTCCTTTTACTACCAAAGAAGGGCAATCATTAAATTAAATTAAAATGAAAAATAATTATTATTTAATAATAAAGTAATAATGTTGAAAAATAATTATTTTATAATTAAAACCACTAAATTAAATTATTTAATTTGAATGACCAAATTAATTAATTGTTCAAAATTAGTTACTTAATTATTAAAATTATGGTAACTATTTAAATAATTACAACAATTATTTAATAATAACAAAAAACTAAATAACAATTACTTAAACTTTTAAAAATGATAAAATAAGCTATTTACTTTATAATAATAATAATAATAATTACAACTTATTTTAATATTAATTAAGTTGTAATGCAGTTAGAGTTGTGAGGTCTAATTTACATTATCACTTCTTTTGCTTTACTATTATTTTAGCGAGGTCTAATTTGATGTTTGGCAATTATATACTTTTGTTTATAATTAAATATGACTAGCCCTTGCAACGAAGAGGCAGCCCGTTAGTAAAAGAACTAAAGCACCAAGGACGATCAAGGCTATGCTTTGGTTTGAAGGAAAGAAAAGTAGGGAACGGAAGGAAAAGGTGTTCGGTGCCTCCAATCTCTTAGCGCTGAAGTGCTTTCGTACCACTTTCAGCGCTAAAGAGGTGTTCAGTGCCTCTTAACTCTGAAGCAACTATATTATTAATTATCGTTTTATAGTGCCATTAATAACTATTTATATTAATTATGTAGAATATTATTTGCCAATTATAATAATATTATAATGAAACCAATAATTATTTATTATAAATAATAACTATATAATTAATTATATTAAATAGTATTATAAATTATGGATAGTAAGAAAATGCATGGTTTTCGAACTGCCGTTGACCTAGATGGTTGGACTGTTCGGCCCTGGAACTGGTTGGCAACCAGTTCCATTTTACCCCAAACCCAATCCCTGGCCAAAAACTGTTGAATTGGTCAATGACCCGTTGACCCAGACAATCAAATTATCGACTCGTTCAATAGTTTTTAACCGTTTTTTATTTTATTTTTTTGTCAAAACTGGCCATCTGTTCCAACCGTCAACCTAGCATGTCCATTAATTTTGTCATAATCCCATTTTTATCCATCAACAGCCTACCATTTTCTTCCATGCTTCTTTTTCTCTCTCTCCATGTGTGTGCCCGCATAAGTACTCCTGTTATTTCTCTCTCCATTGGTGAGATATCAATTTTGATTAAGTTTTACAAGGGACACACCTAAAAGAACAAGTTGATGGAAAATTTTATAGAAATTTTTACAAGGGGCAAAATGAAGAGTGTTTTGACTTCAACGAATAAAAGTAAGCGTTGTCATTCTATAGATAACGACATGGCTCATCTCTTTGATAACCACATCCTTAAAAGCAAAACTCTCTTTGTTCTAGTTTCAAAGGAGGGCATCCATTACTGCTTTAAAAACACTACCATCATTGTTCCATGGTGTATCCAAGAGCAAAGAAGAGGGAGAGAGAAAGAAGAAGAAAAAGAGGAAGTACAAGACGTCCATCACTGCTCTGAAACACCATCATCGTTCATTCGTTCCTTGGTGTTGAAACACCACTGTTGTCACTCAATAGTGTTTGTAGTAGGGGAGAAGAGAATAAGGGAGAAAGGAGAAAAGAAGAAGAATATGACATGTTCTAAAAATTTAATGAACAATTAATGGCATTTTGGTCCTTTAAATTTTATTTGTTATACTTTGTTAGATTTAACGTTTGAAAGGTCAATAAGGTATATACAAGTAGTTTATATAAGTGACATATATTACATATTATGCATAAAGTTTTATATTATAATATATATATATATATATAAGTTTATGTTTCAGGCCTAGAACTCCAGCTGGGTTGTGCCCCGGCCCAAGCTATAGCCCTTGTCAGTTGTGAAAAGCCCAACCCATGATCATCCCTAATTCTTCGTTAGGTGTTTGATAACAATTGTATTAAGAGAGATGATAGAATACATGGGAAATTTTGACTGTATGATATGAAAACAACCAATCATTACCCATGATTTTGACAAGTCATCCACTTGATACCGTGACTCACCCTTATTATATATAAAGGGATAAGTAGACTATAGTTCACCTCAGAAATCTGAAATTACAGCCCCCTCCTAGCCTACTAGTAGCCCCCCCCTCCCCCCGATTATCCTGTCAATAGGATTCATTCCAACTATACGGTGGGGCTAAGATTTCTAAGGTGGACTGAACTATAAAAAACCCTATTATAAATGCTGTTCAATTTTGGCATTAAGGTGTAACAATTTTTTAACACCTTAATATTCTTTTTTTTTTGGTAAAGAAAAGATTCATTTGAATAGAAAACCAACACCAACCACAAGAAGCAAAGCAAAAAAAGACAAGAAAAGAAAAAAAAAAACTATAGCAAATTTATATCGATACTACTTTAAAAGTGTAAATAGTCTCAATAATATTTTTGAAATTTTTTAAGGAAAAAATTTACCCCTCCAAATTTAAATTTATTGATAAAATGAGGAAAAATAGGGTAATTGGTTATTGATATTAAATGACTTGAAAAGATGTAATTTTAAGAGATGTAATTTTAAGAGATATTCAATGCATTCAATACCCTCTCATAAAATCCAACATTTAAGGTATTAACTTGCATTCACCTTCATTGAATCATATATTTTGGACATTTTGTTTCTTCTCATCATTAAATTCTATTAATTAAATCCATATATAATAAATTAATAATTTCAATAACATAAAACTTATACTTTTAAAATATACCTTGAAAAAGTGTTTTGATCTAAGTGGTGGTAAGAAATTAAATCATTTTGGTTCAAATGGGAAAATCCATGTTGTCACAATTAAATAATAAAATTCAAAAATAGATAAAATGCAAAAAATATGGAAATTAAAAAAATGAGAACATTTTTAACATCATATATTTGGCACATTAAACAAGAATAAGTATGATAAATAAGAAATGGCTTTATTAATGATAGAAATGGAATGTAAAATCTAAAACTAATTGGAAATAAACATTTTCCTATTTTCACTCATTAAATTTCATATCTAAGGTATATTCTTTCATTAAATCCTATATTTAAGATATATTTTTCTCATCATTAAATTCTACTAATTAAATCTATAACATTAATTTTAATAGTATAAAATCAATACTTTAAAAAAGGAATTTAAAAACAAAACCATTTTCTTCCCTCCCGGTGGTGGGTAAGCAATTCTACCACATGGGGTTAAATGGGTTAATAAATAATGTCATAATTAAATAATAAATAAATGAAATGTATAATACAAATAAAAATAAAAAAGAATTGGACATATATCTAATATTGTATATTCATTATACTAAACAAAATAAGTATGAAATGTAAGAAGTAATCTTATTAATGTTGAAAATGGAATGCCAAATTTAAAATCAACCAAGAAATGAAATGATGTCATAGTCAAATAATACAATTTTTAAAAATAAAAATACAAAGAATCGCAAAAATAAAAAATAGAGAAACATTTGGGCACATATCTAATGTTATATATTTATAAAAAATAAAATATTGGATAATATCTAATATTGTACATTCATTATATTGAAAAAAATAAGTATTATAGATAAGAAATTATTTTATCAATGATGGCAATGTAATACAAAATTTAATGTCAACATAGAAATCAAACAATTTTTTTTTTGGTGGTGGGTTAGTGGTTTGGGTCAAATGGACTAATCGATGATACGATAGCTAAATAGTTAAATCTTTAAAAATAAAAAATACAAGTACTCAAAAGAATATATAAAAATTATATATTAATTATGTCAAATAAAAACTAAGTATCATAAGTAGAAAATATTTACATAATGTAGATGAAATATATAACTTAAAACTAATCTGAAAGAAAAGCTATTTTCTTATTTAGATAGTGGGTCAATGGTCCAACTTTTGAAAGAAACTCATGATTTCATAATTGAATAATAAACATTTAAAAAAATGGATAAAACATAAAAAAATAAAAAAGTGCAGAATTTTGTTAAAAACATTTGGAAACATTTCTAATGTTCTATATTCATCATATTAAATAAAAATAATTGTTAAAATAAAAATTATTTTTATTTATGATAGAAATGGAATACAAAAATTTAATAATAATAATAATAATAATAATGTGTTATTATAATTTAAAATTTCCATGTACAATGCACATGCACATTTACAACAAGCATTTAAGTTTAGTTTTAATTATATTGTTACTTATGTTAATTTTCAATTTCTATCTTAATTGTGATGTATCTAAAATTCAAGTAAATATGAAGAAAAAATTCTCACATGCAACGCATGTACTTAATTACTAGTAAAACCAAAAGGAGCAACCTAAAGAACTAAACAACTAAAAACAAACAAACCAACAACTCTTAAGGAGGTTAGAGGCTGCTGCTAATAAAAAAATTTGATTAATCCTTTTCTAGGGGTGATAAAAGTCACTCAAGAGTATGAGCACTCCTAACTATCAACACCCCTTCTTGTTGATTCATGGACTTAGAGGTGTAAAACGGGTCGTGCTAGGTCAGAACGACACGACCTGCGCAAAGTGTGGGTTGGGTCGTTGGGTTGGCTTGGCATGACCTATGGCTCAAGCCCATGCAGGCCCCTGTCGGGCCGAGCTGTGGACCAGACCAAAGTTTTTTATTTAAAAGAAAAACTTAAAATTTTAAATTTATATGAATTTTGATGTATACAATTGCTTATATATACAATAATTAAATAAAATTCATGCCAGCCTGTAGGCCACAGGCGGAATGACACAACAATGCGGGCCCTGCTGGCCCGATCCATTGACCTGAAACCCCAAGCCCGATACAACCCATTGGCCCATACAATCCTGTCGGGCTGCAGCACTGCCCGTGGACTATCAAGCAGGCTGGCTCAAAATCGTGTTGGGCGGCACATCCCAATTTACACCTCTACATGGGCTACACAGTTGCCCTCCCTTCTCATGAAAGAAAAACTCAAATTCAGACCTGAACAATTGAAAACATCCAACAAAGGATGCCCTCTCTTCTCATGAAAGGGAAACTCAAATTCAGACCTGAACAGTTTAAAACATCCAACAAGATAGGCTAGTCACATGTATCCATATCAAAGGATCTGTTTACTAGAGAGTTTACCATAGATTTAACATTAAATTCTTTGAGCAAGTTAGTGAACTCATAATCTTTTGCCAAACAATCATTCCCTAATTGCAAAAAGCTCAGCATATTCAAGAGAGGGAGCAAAACATGGACCATTCTTTTCAAGCAAAAGAGACCACAAAGCATCTCTAAGTACTAAACCAAATCCTCCATAATTCTTCTTGACAAAACTAGCATCCATATTTTCTTTGACTAAACCAACTACTGGAGGAAACCACAAGACTTGACCTTTAGGAGGAATTTTCATTTGGACAAATTCTTTGCGTCGTTGATGGGAAGCTCTCCACACTACTGCCATCATCTTGTTAGAGAACAAAATTGCGGTATAAGGATTGGAATGCACTTGATTAAAAATAAAATCATTCCTTGCTTTCCAAATATTCCAAAGCAATAGGGCCATGTAATCAAGAATTGTAAGATGATTTGTATCTAAATCAGGTTTATAAGCCACCCTTTCCACCAAACTGCAAGACGTATTTGAAGAAGGAAAGTTTGACCCCAAACTCAACTGACAGCCAAACCAGAAAGCTTTTGCATGATCACAGTTTAATACAGTATGAATAGGGGTGGATTCGAGCTGAGCTGAGTTGAAAATTTGGCTATTCGAGCTCGGTTTGCAGGAATAGTATCAGGCTTGAGTTTGAGCTTGAGCTTGGCTCGGTTCATAGTTCGCAAGTTCAAATTTGACTCGACTTAAGCTTAACTAGAAGCCAAGTTTTTTTTTGAAAAATAAAATTTATATGTATAAAATTATTTTTTATTTTTAGACAAAAATTAAGAATTATAAATTATTTAGTATTATACATGAAAAATGAAAATGTTATATTAATTAAAATATTATTAAATATAATAAAATTATATATATATATATATATATGTGTGTGTGTGTATGTATATATAATAAAAATTATTTATTTAATACTAAACTCATGAACCTCACGAACCGAGCTTTACTAAGCTTGAACTAGGCTCAATTAATAAATGAACCTATATATCAGACTCGAAGTTTGATTTAAACCGAGCCGAACCAAAGTCGAATAACTTGTAAAAGAATCGGCTCGTGGACACCCCTAAGCATGAACAATAGATTCCCGCTCTTTATTGCAAATTGGACAAGATACATCTATAACAATACCTCTATGAGCCAAATTTTCCTTTACTGCTATGCTCTTGAGACAACATTTCTAGATAAAAGTGCAAATTTTGGGGGGAAGATTTTTTTGGTAAAAGGGAGGAACATTTAAAGCTCAAACAAAATTCCAATTCTTTTTTGACATGCAAGATGGATGTTCCACATTTGCCGACTGTAAGGTCAGATGATAGGCCACCATGTACGCTAATTTTACTGAAGATTTGCCTTTTGGATCATGAGTCCACAATAACTTGTCAACACCACCACCAAACCTTGGCAATTCTAAGTTGCAAACTGACTTATTGTTACATGGTGGAAAAAAAATTAAGGAATTTTCTCTATCCTATCCAGCTGAAATGGGATTTTATAAGATCCTTAACCCACCTTAACTGAGAGGGATTTACCCTAGGGCCCAAGAGTTTGAAATCAGGTCACTTGTCCAACCAAGGGTCATCCTAGATGCTAATGGATGAACTATTTGCAATTTTTCCAACAAGCCCCATTTTTGAGAATGTCTCAACCTCCTATAACAAACTCCTATATAAAATCCCAAGAGCATCTCCTAGGAGCTTGGACAGACCAAAAACTCTTTCCACCAATGCATTTACCTTGTATTGGCTTTCACAAAACCTCCAAGCAAGGCTTTGTTAAAGACCTGAGGATGTCTGAAGCCAAGCCCATTATTGAATTTATTTTTATAAAGAATTTTCCATTTTACCCAATTTATTTATTTATTTATTTTTCTTATTTTCCTCCTCCCTCCAAAGAAATTTCCTCTGGGCTCTAACAATTAAAAAACAAGAACTTGTTCTGTGCCGTTCCAAATTCCAATGAATCCCAAGATTTCCAAGAAAATTAAAAGAGAGACAAGAATGAGAGCAAAACAATTTTTTGAGGCATGCAGTTCTAAATTCTAACCCAAGTTAAAGATTTCGAATTCTAACCCGAATGCAGATAATGAAATGTTCCTAGGCAGTAATAGTAATAGAGGTGAACTTAAGTGGGATTCGTAACAGGTGTGGACTGCACATGTACATCAGTTGATAATGAAATGTTGGTCACGGTCACGGTCACGGTCTGTCCTCCTCCGTTGATGGTTTTTGGCATCGACAACTCTTTAGACTCCCTTCTCTTTCCCCATACAAATGCATAGAGACCAACGACAATCATAAACATGCCAATTAACCTTCAAATTGAAATTAGATGTGTTAGACACTCACTCTGTCACTCGGCTATATTACTTAAGAATGGACGTTACGTGGTAGTGATTAGTGAATGAAGAAGAGAGTACTGAGTACTGACGTTCCAAGAGCAATTGGGTCGCCCAAAAACAGGAACTCAGAGATGGCTACGAACACGAGGCTAAGTGGAATGAACATTGGGGGATACGTGGGTCCTTGATTCACAGCCACCCAGCTAACTAGGCAAAACTTTGCACCTGTCGCTAATGATCCCTGTATGCACGTAACATACCATTCAATTATCCTTAATTATTAACATTAGTTGTGATTTGTGATTGCATTGCATAATTAATTAATTAGTTCATTTAGCAATCATACCGAGTAAATGATGGTCGCTAATTCCAAATCCCATCTTAACTCCCATGCAGCCTTGCTTCTATTTATCAATACCCCTACCACCGTTGATTGCATTGACCCCACAATGCAGGTATACATTGTTGTCCAATATTTTGAGGGGTACACTTTGTACAGCTTAACCTGTGCAAAAAAATGAAGATGCTAAAGAGTCACGGGATGTACAAGGAAAGGGCATGATTGGAAAAGACTAATAAAGATCGGCAGGGTAATACCTGTAGTAAGTACCAAATGGACATGCTCAACAAGCTACCCACGAGCATGAGTGTGCCACGTGTCCAATTATGCTGCCTGGCCACTTTTGCAGCTGTTGAGGTGATGAGGTGAGTGTGTGAATGAGAGTGGGGTGGGTTGAATGTCTTGCCCTTGTAAAGACCAGCAATTAATGCTCCTGCAACACACAGCACTACTCCTGCACTCTTCAACTTTCCTTCCCACCTTCCCATTCCCAATTTCTCAATCCTTTTTTTCTTCCAATTAAACAATTCACATTAATTATTAATTCTAATAATAATTCAAGTTGATATAATCAAAATTCTGTTTAGTGTTAGACAAAGTTCTAAATATTAATATGCGCGATATGCTAGTAGGGGTGTCCGGTTCAGAGGTGTTGATTTAAGGTTCTTCCACCCTTGAATCGGTGAAAATCCTGATACACCCTCTGTAAAAACGTATCAATCGATACGTACTGAATTTTTGAACCTTGGTGTCAAAGAATTTTCAGGCCTCGGGCTAGGCCTGTAAGATAATTCAAAAGTCAAAACCATAATTGAGAAACAATAGAATTTAGGTTGCTTGTACGGAGTAAATCTTAATGACCATCAAGATTTGAAAATGGTTCGTCTTAGGCTGTGTTTGATTTGAAGGAAAAGGTAGAGAAAGTTTTGTATAGGATTCTGTAGGCCATAGTCTTTTTTTTTTTTTAAAGAGGTAGAATATAAAAAAAAGAAAGAAAGATATGTGGCAGAAATTATGAAAAAGGAAAAAAAAAAAAGAATTGAGGTAAATTAAATACCTGGCTAATATGGAGAAGGCGAAGGTAACAATAGGAATCAAATTAAGGAAACTAACGCCATACGTAGCGGAGGTGGCTGATAGACCATAATAGTACAACCCCATTCCAATTGTCACCCTGAACCACAACTAATTAAATTAACACAATTTCATATGGGTATTACAACCATTAACAACTAATCACTCTAATCTAAATCATCTCTATCTTGCCTCCATAGATGTGGGTCCATCTTCGCAGTTAAAATAAGGTGTGATGTGGGTCCATATTCAGAGCAGACTACATCTCATGATATCATGATCTTAGCTCCATAATCATATATAGGCCATGCATAAATATGATCATTGGCTATTACCAAAAAAAAAAATTTATGATCATTGGAAGATCACAACCCTCCGATAGACCAACTTTTTTTTTTCATCTCCGTTTTTGCCTCTGTAATTTGGGCCCAAATAGACCGAAGTAAATAAAGCTCATGATGTGTTATGGCGGTATGATTTGAGCCTTCTAATTAACTATAATTAATCATAGACCAAGGTGACATCATAACCGTCCAATAGAACAAACTTCTTTTTTTTTCTTGGATATAGATAGAGGTGTAAATTTGGTCATGCCGTCTGCGGTCCGACATGTTTTTGAGCCGGCTTGGCCTGATGGTTTATGGCCATGGTGCGGCCCAGCATGATTGTATGGGCCGATGGGCCGTGCCGGGTTTGGGGTTTTAGGTTAGTAGCCCAGGTTGGGCCCAACACAGCCCATATATTATATATAATATTTATATAAATTATAATTATATAATAATATATAGTATATAATATATTAATAAAATAAATATTTTTTTTAAATTTTATTATACTATTTTATTTAATTACTATAATATAAACAATTATATACATCAAAATTCATATAAAATTAAAATTTTAAGTTTTTTTTAATCTTTAAATTAATAACTTTAGCCCGACCTGGCTCAAGGCTCGGGCCATAAACTATACCAAACTGAACACCAAAATATCTCAACGGAAGAAGACACAGTCCGCGAGCCATAAAATATCCCAAGAGAAGGAGGCACAGCCGACAGGCCATACCGTGCCACCCCAGCATGGCCCATTTTACACCACTAACTATAGATATCCACAACCTTAGTAGTTAGCACATCCTTGGTGGATGATCCCTTATGACTCAGACCGGACCGGACATGGCAGGCCTCAACTCCTCAAGGCCGTAAATGACCAGCAAAAACCCGCCCGGGTCCGGCCCTTGAGTTTACGGTAACTGATCAACCATAAAATACGGCCCATTTTGCCAGAATCCCGTACAAATATCAAAAAGATCAAAACAAACAAAGGAAGAGTGATTTTTTTATTTCAGTTACCCGAATAAAGCGTTCATGAAAATCCAGAATGAAGCTACCCAGCTGAGCCTCCTTTCTATGTCTCTGTAAAAATGGAAAACAATAATAATAATAATAATATTATTATTATTATTATGAAAATAATAAGAGGAGTTGAAAGATAATTAGAACAGAGTCACAGTGATGAAAGAAATGAGGAAAGAGAACCTGTCGAAGAAGAAAGCAAATGGAGCAACAAATAGAGCTGCCACTAGATGCCTGTAAGTCAATACAGCGAAAACGAAAGATCCTTGATCCAATATGATCCGAGACAACAGCTGCAGCCCTGCGAGCACCACCTGGATAAAGATCATGCTTAGTGCCCATTTTGATTTCTGAAACCAACCCTTGATGCTCATCATCTTCACTGAACTCTTTCGAGTCTCTACCTAAATAGTGAAGCTTTCAGATAGCAGGGAAGAAGAAGAATTGGGATTCGGTATTAAGATAAGAGGAATTGGGCTTGGTTATTTTCTTGTTGTATCAAAGGAAAGCTTGGCTTAGGATTCGGTATTAATGTCGTAGAGGTTGTTTTCTATTTGGATTCCAGAGAGACAGATTAATGTAAAATTAAATAGTTACGCTAGCGACCATGAATGCAAAACGGTGCAGTCGGTGCTTGGCTTTAATAAAAAAGAAAAGAAAAAAGAAGTAAAAAAAGTATTAAACAGCTTATGTGGCGGCTCGGTCAAACTCGTTGCAGTTAACACGCAGCAGTTACCGTCTGGCACGAAGTTGAAACGTATATATGATTAGTGGCGACGGAAATGCATATACAGGAAATATTCCTAATGTGCGAGCGGATGAATGTAGTGCGCAGAATTTTTTATTACAGGTGAATAGGAATGGCAAAGGGGCTGTTGTCGGGTTTTGTCTGTCTGTCCCAATCCCGTTTACAAGTTCGGCGGGGCTAGAAATCTTAACCCATCCTCATGTGAACGGGGATTCTCAAAATTGCTCCACCCGCCCCTTAGGGTGGATTCGAGTCGAGTCGATACGAATAGTATTAGGTTCGAGTTTGATTTGTTTAGGAAATACAAAACTTGAGTTCGAGTTCGAGTTCGAGTTTGATTTGAGGTAGAACTTTGAGCGTGAGTTTGGCTCGAGTCAAAAACTTATAAGCTTAAACTCAGCTTACCTAGGAAATACAAGGGTCGAGCTCGGTTTGAGCTAGAACCTTGAGCTCGAGTTCAGTTCGGCTTGAGCTTGACTTGAGAAAAAAATGTTTTATAAAAATAAAAAATTATATATAAAAATATTTATATTTTATATTTTAAAATTTAAGAATTATAATATTTTTTATTGTATATATTATTTTCTATATATATATATATATATTCGAGCTTGGCTCGCGAGCCTTACGAGCCGATCTCGAGTAGCTCGTGAAGAGCTCAACTCGTGGCCACCCCTACCATCCCTGGTGATTTTTATTTGTATACTTATAAATTTGTTTTATATTTTTTGAAATCTATCTACAACTATTTTATATTATCTAATATAACATAATATAATATATATATATATATATATATATATATTATATTATATAATATAGTTAGGGCAGATTCAGGGCTGGGGTCGAAGTAGGGTGGACAAATACCATTTTGCCCTGTCTCCGATTCTTAGAGTTTCAGGTTTTCCCAAACTTGCCTTGAATCCCAATTAGTGATAAAAAAACCCATCTCGATTAGGGTGGGACCCACGAAGACGGGTCTGCAAGAGAGTGAGGCTCTGCTTAGTGATTACTAATGCAGAACTCTAATTAATGATTACTACTAGTGGAGGGGCCCTACTTCGCAGGGTTTGGAATGGAATCATTGACCCGTTAACCTAGTCCCTGGCCCAAAACTGTTGAATCGGTCAATGATCCATTGACCCGAGTGGTTGAACCATTGACCCGTTCAATGGTTTTTTGCCGGTTTTTTTTTCATTTTTATAATTGGGAACCATCCAAGAAACCGGTTTCGTTTTATCCTAATTCTCAGTTCCTGGCAAAAAATCATTGAATTAGTCAACGACCCATTGACCCAGGCGATCGAACCGTTGACCCATTTAATGGTTTTTGGTCATTTTTTTTATTTTATTTTTAATTTTTGTCGTCAGAACGAGTCATCCGTTCGAACCGAACAATTGAAGCATTGACCCGAAAACCGGTGGCCAAAACAGTTCCATCTTTAGGTCTTGTGAGTCACACGCTCGAATGACATAACACATATGGTACTGCTTAATGGACTTTACACACTCAATTTATTGCTTGTAATTTTTTTGTTAGAACGGGTTATCTGTTTTTTTATTTTTTTTAATTGGGAACCGTCCAGACAACCAGTTCTGTTTTACCCCAAACCCGGTCCCTAGCCAAAAACTATTGAATCGGTCAACGACCCATTGACCCAAGTGGTCGAACCGTTAACCCATTCAATGGTTTTTGGCCTTATTTTTATTTTTGTTGTTAAAACAGTCCGTTTGTTCGAACTGGACTGTCAAACCGTCAACCTGAATATTGGTGGCCAAAACGGTTCCATTTTTGGGTCATATTAGTCACACACTCGAATGACATAACATGTATGATATTGCTTAATGGACCTCACACTCAATTTTTTGCATATAATTTTTGTTGTCAGAATGGGCTTTCCGTTCGAATTGGACGATCAAACCGTTGACCTGAAAACCGGTGGCCAAAATGGTTTCATAATTTTTTGCTTGTAATTTTTTATTGTCAAAACGGGTCGTCCGTTCGAACCAAATGGTCCACCCAAAAACCAGTGGTCATAACGGTTATGTTTTCGGGTCATATGAGTCACACGCTTGAATGACATAACACATATGATACTACTTAATGAACCTCACAAACTCAATTTTTTGCCTATAATTTTTGTTGTCAGAATGGGCTATCTGTTCAAACTAGACAATCGAATCGTAGGTTGTCAAAACATTATTAACAATATTTATCAATAATATTAAGTAATATACTATTTAATTAAATAATCATTAATGATAGTTTTAATAATATTATTTAGTTATTTTTAATATAACAGTAAATATTAAATTTATGAATAGGATTTATTAACAATAATCATTAAATTAATAATTACCAAAATTAAATTAAATTAAATTAACAGTATTTATCAGAAATAGTCAGTAATTATGATATTTTATTAAATAATCAATAACAATTTTAATTATTTTTAGTATAACAATAATTATTAAATTTATTAACAGTATTTATTAATAACAATATTTATAATTTTAATTTAAAGTAAAATAAAAGTAAATATCTATTTATTAACAACATTTATAATAACAGTAACTATTAATTATAATCACTAATTATATATTTATTAAATTACTATAATAATCAGTAATTAAGATATATTTATTAAATTAATTACTAGGTTTTTCTCACGTAGGAATCTACTGGTATATATATAAGGTATCAAATGGGCCTGACCTACCCAATTGGATTTGAGGCCTGGTCCGCATTCAGCCTTGACTAATGACTAGCCTAAAACCATAAACGAAGAAACTGATTTTGTGGGCAGTCGTCATATTTATATTGGAAGAATGGAAGGATCAAGAGCTAGTAGCCAGACGATAGAATCCCAACATTTAGGCCTTGTCCAAGCCCATTGAAACCATTTCCTCAACAAGAGCTAGAGGAGTAGAGGGGTAAAGCTTCTTCCATTCATGCACAAATACATTCAAAATTTCAATCGCCAATAAAACTTTCAAATTGTTTTTTAATGAAGCTTTTCTTTTTTGGTATTCGATGCTTTACACCATTAATAACTTCGTCCTGTTCCTTTTTTCCCAAAATGCTATTTACATATAAAACAAAGTAGCTAATACATCAACGAGCCATCTCTAAATGAAGCTTTTCAACGCCCAGAAGTTCTGCCAAATAAATTTTTTAACTGATTCAGTTCCTAGTTGCTAGTTGGATGTTTATTAAATTTTCTCTCAATTAATATTATGGTTTGGAACTTTGGATGGTTGGACTTTTTGGTGGTGTTTTGGTTACAACTGTTCTTAAAATCATCATATTAGGGAGATACCAGGTTTGTTCATTTATTCATTCTTCATTTCTTTTTCTCATAAAGATTACGGGCATTGATTCAGGAACTTGAACATGCTGTTAATCAGTTTGCAAGTTGTAAAGTAATTTATATAAAAAAAGACCTTATAATATTATAGGAGAACTTCTCCGGCCCTAGTTCAGAATGCTCTTTTCAGTTTTGACAAAAAAAAAAGTGAGATATGTTCTCATACAAAGTTAATAACAATAAAGTGGGTGTTGTGCAATGTATATTGTTTTCTTGTTGCTTGTTCGAAAAATAAATCAAAAGCACCTGATTTGAAAACAGATTATTTCTTAAAATAAAAACATAAAAAACATGTCCTTGTTTGTGTGTATTTTTTGTTTTCAAAATTGAAATAAAAAACTTGTTATTGAATCTATTTTTAAAAACATGATTTCATTAGATTATTTAACATCACATTCCATAAATCTATATTTCTATACCAAAGAAACTGTTTTTATTTTAAAAATCTTTATTTTATTGAATCCAAAAACATGTATTGTTTTTTAAAACAAAATCAACTTGTTTTTTTTTTTTTTTTCTAACGTGACAATTCTAAAAACAAATGAAAGCAAAAACATTTGAGGGTCCATTTGGTTTAATGGAATGGTCTATTCCCATAATTGGAACTAGCATGAATGGGATTTCATTCCCAAAGAAAGGGGAGGGAATGACCTAGGCTTGGCAATCTTGACCCCAACCCATTTGACCCACCCAATCAACCATCCTTGAAACCACCCATACTATTTAACGGGTGTAGGGGTCGAATAACCCATTAGGGTAAGGGTGGGTTGAGTCAAGGGTATCTGATGAGGGCGGATTTGGCCCTCCACTGGCATGGTGACACATGGCACCTCGGAACAATTAGGTGACACCCGGAACCACTTAGGCAACAACTTGCCTTAGCCAAGTTGGTGGTGTCCCACCTAGCAGCCTAGCGACCTAGCCCAGGCGTCGACCTGGCAGCCTGGCCCAGGCACGACCTGGCGGCCTGGCACGGGCGCCGACCTAGCAACCTGGCCCAGGCGCGAACTGGCGACTTGTGACACGTGCTCGGCGACGAATTCAGCATGCATATCCTAATACTCCCACGATCCTTGGAAGTTGGCCCACGTGCCGAACGATCCAAAGGGTGGTCAACGTACATGGTGGTTACCTCCGGGAATCTCGGACCACTTAGACGACCTTGCGGAAATCTCGGATGCGGTGCGTGAAGCCCATGCCAAACAATGCCTATATAAAGGCACCAACCCCAATAGCATTGGGGGGGGGGCAAGTAAGCATATTCTAAATCTCATACTTTGTGATTTTTAGCTCACAGTCTATTATGAGAGTACTGACTTAAGCATCGAAGCAACCTCGCCAGGTTAACATCCCGGAATTCTCTGATATCCTTGCAGGTTCAATGGGCCGTCTGTCTGAAGCTAAGTCACCTCGCGCTCAATCAATTGAGGTCAGTTAGATAAAAGAAGGGTAAAAAAATTAGGGAAAAAGGGTTAGGGATCTCGTTCTTCTCGGTAGCTGTCGAGTTTGGTTTTTACCCCATTGTCCTTATAGCCAACGATTGGAACCACCAGTTAACCAGCAATTTCTTCTTCGGTTTTCACTCCATTGTTGTTAGTAGCCAACGCCCGACGCTCAAAACCACTGACTATTTCTTCCAGATCTGGCTTCACATAGCAGATCTATCTGCTCTTTTCACCATGGTAGAACCCAGATCAAAGAGATCTAGGTTCGCAGACACAGATCGGAGAGGTTTCCCCATGGTAAAACCCATATCTGAGTTACAGACACAGATCCAAGAGGTTTCCGCCATAATAGAACCAAGATCGACGCAAACAGATCGGAGAGGCTTTCCGCCATTGTAGAATTCAGATCTGGAGTCGCAGACACAGATCGAAGAGGTGAAACCCAGATCGATAGACACAGATTGGAGAGGTTTCCACCATGGTGGAACCCAGATCTGGGTTTGTAGACATAGATCGATGAGATCAAACTAGATTAGTTTAAATCCAGATTTGTGTTCATCGTCACAGATCTGGGTTTGCAAAAGAAATCCGTCGCATGTAATATATTTTCTCAAAAAAATTCTTATATTTTTTGAAAATTTTTATTAATTAAAAAATGACAAATTTCTTAAATTACCTCTACTATTAAGCTAATTGACTAAAATATCAATTTTACCCTTCGTTAAATCTTCTTCCATAACTGAAATCACAACCAGTCAACCACCACCATAACAAGGCCATCACTACCACGTCCACGAACTTGACTACCATTGCCAAGAAAATCTGTTCACCACTACCACGAACTTAACGGCCATTGCCAAGAAATGAAAAGTCAGAAAACCATGTTCTCATTTTGAGTCCTCATGCATACTTCCCTCTTATCTTCGTTGCAATAAGAGCGTAGACGGTGGACAAACGAGTGGAGAATTAGCACATTTGAGACCGAGTGAAAAAACAACAGAGCACGAACATATGAACAGTAGTGGTCTCTATTTTCTAATGGCAAAGTGAAAAAATGAAAAATAAAAATGGGAACTCAATTCGTGGCTTCGAGAGTTTGGATTTCAAACCAAAGAGGGAAACTTTAACCAAACCCCAGAAATGGAAAGAAGCCATCGATGATTGCAAAAAGTTTGTTCTTCAAGCTTTAGCCATGGGCGGGAGAAATTTGCAAGTGATATTGTGTTTTGTAAAGAAAAGGGTGGAAGTTTTGCAAAGTGAAAGCCAGGATTCTGGAATTATCTTTCTTCTTCAAGCTTCAACCATTTACAAGTGAAATTGTCTTTCTTCTTCAAGCTAGCTTCATCTTAAGATTCTTGGGATTTCCATCAAACCTAAAAATGGCGGGCCATCAGCCTAGATGCTTTTTTCTTATCAATTGGTCCTTTAGAAAATGAACAAATATGGAGATGCTTGATCATTAAAATTTAAGAAAACAATAAAACAACAAATATTCTCCCTCTTTATTTGAATATTATGTGCATCAGAATTTCATTCTTTTAGTAATGCCACAGGACTTACGATGCTAATACCAAGGAACCAGGTCCCATAAGGTCTGGTCGGTTATTGCAGCAACAATATCGGACAATTAACCACCCTTTGTCCTAAAGGACCTTATACATGGCGACATGAGCTCTGGGTACCATAGCAAACTGGGATGGGAAGTTGTATTTGCATTTTATCCTTGTTACAGATGTGGTTCAGTTTGTTGTAGCAAAGTAAAGGCATGAAACCCGTAAGAAGATTGAAAAATGGAAAGAACCACCTCCGGCAAAGCAATCGAAACCGCTTCTAGT
This sequence comes from Nelumbo nucifera, assembly GCF_055504915.1. Classification (NCBI taxonomy): domain Eukaryota; kingdom Viridiplantae; phylum Streptophyta; class Magnoliopsida; order Proteales; family Nelumbonaceae; genus Nelumbo; species Nelumbo nucifera. The sequence goes on from NC_142654.1 coordinate 31,983,508, forward strand.
TCAAAATTCTGAACCTAAAAAGAAGAGAGGTGGTTGTCGGCTAAGGAAGATGAAGGAGAGGTATGCAATGACAGATTTGAGAAAACTGGCCAATAAGATGCAGTTCGAAGTTCCAGAAGAGAGCTCTTCAGGCGATGGTATGGGTTTCCAGATGTTGTTCCCAAAAACAGATCTTAAGCCCGTGGCTCTATCTCTTTGCCAGAAAGTCGAAGGGAAGAGAGAGAGAGGATAATATTGGATTTGAAAAAAATTTTATAACATGGGTACGGGTTTTAAGGGAACATTAACAGATGCTAACGACAAGAGTAATTTAAAAAAATTGCCTTCAAAAAAATTATGGAAACCTCTTTAAAAAAAACCTATATTTTTTATGTTTTGTTTTATTTTATTAAAAAGAAAACTCTATCAGTTTTTGTAATTTTCCTCCATTTTTTACGGTTGGTCTGCTTGTACTTTTGTTATTTATTTGCATTTCTTGCTTTATTATAATTTTTGTTTTTTCTTGCAACTTTTATATTTTTCTAATTTTCTATGTTTCTCATAACTATTGTATTTTATAGTTTTTCTAAATGCTTCATAGTTTATATTTTTTGCAGTTTATACAATTTCCCATATTTTTTGTTATTTATTTACAATTTTTGTGTTTTTTCTATAATTTTTTATAATTTCTTTGGTTTTTCTACAATTTCTATTTTTCACATTTTATATATTTTTTAAACTTATGTGTTTTTGTATTTTTTTAATTTTTCTGCAATTTTTGTGTTTTTAACATTTTTCTATTTGTATGTGAAATGATAACTTTCATTTAATTTTTTTATTTTTTCTATAATTTTTTATGTTCACATGAGATATATTTATTATTTTCAGTATTTTGTGCATTTTTATTTTCATTTGAAAATTATTTTTTGCACTTTTTTTTATCATTTTTATGTTTTCATAATTGATATTTCTATGTTTAATGCATTTGTAATAGAGAAAAAAAAAGGTCACAGTTTGGGTCAAGGTGGGTTATATGGGTGGGTCAAGGTCAGGGTAGGTTGTGACCCACTAACATCAGTAAATATGGGTGGCAAATGGGTTGGAGGGTCAATATGGGTGGATTGATGCCAAACCCACACCCAACCCAACCCAGGATCAGAAATGGGAATGGGATTGGCATTGAAAAAGATCCCGCACTAAGTGTTGAACCTACCCCCCTTACTCAACGTGTTGACCCCAAAACCTCCTGAAATCCTTCTTTTCCTCTCTCAACCCTGAATGGTTGTCCACTAAAATCCCAAGCCCTCTACTGCGGCAAGTTTCAGAGACTTTCTCTACTCAAAATGGCTGAATCAACAATAGACACCGACGAGGTCAGTGGCACGACAGGCTTTCTGGGTTCTACACAGCAAGTCGAGGAACTGGGTTTAGAGCTTGAAAAGCATGCAACATTGGTCGGTCTCCATCTAGAAATAAATGTAGAGCCGGTGCAGGAAGCTTTTGAAGTAGTAAAGAAGACTGTAAGGGGGATAATCTTCCCACATATTAAAGTGACTTTGGAGAATATCCATGCACTTATTAAGCAAGCATGGCATCCCTCTCGTCACGTTGAAGTTGGTCACGACGATAGCGGTGGATGGGTTTTTATCTTCGAAGAAGAAGATGACATGCAAAAGGTTTTAAGCGGTGGTCCTTGGTTCATAAGAGGTAGCTAGATGCTGGTGGCGATCTGGCAAGATGGATTGACGGGAGAGAAAATCAAGTTGTGGCATCAGAAGGTCTGGATTCACATGTTCAATATTTCAAGGCATTACATATCCCATCAAAACTATAAAGTTTTTGCTTCGGTTGCGGGTAGAGTCCTTGAAGACAATACTGAAATTGAACCAGGGAAGCCCATCAAAGGAAACATAGTAAGATACCACATAGAAGTTGATCTAAGGAAACCAGTATCGCGAGGATTCTTTCTGAAAAACAACAATAACCCAATCTGGATCAGATTTGCTTGTGAAAATCTCACCAAGCTCTGTCTCTACTACGGGCTCGTTGGACACAACTGGAAAAAATGCAAGCTCATTTCAAAAGCTGTCCCACTCAGTGTAATCTCAATGGAGCTCGAAGAAAGGAAACTAGATGAGCCAAGAGAGTGGTTGAGAGTGGAGTATAGACCAGAAAAACGATTCAGTTTTCCAACTCAAAAGAAATCCCAAGAGAATGGAGAGACATGCAAGCAACTAGAGGGGACCAAAGCTCAGAGGAAGATTCCGAAGATGAAATGACTAAGAAGCGGCAACGGCTAACGGACTACTCACAACCGCTGGGGAGAATCAATTGCAAAGCGAAAGAGAAAGCTGGAAAAACGAGTCAAGGCAAGTCCATCAAGTCATCTAAAGATGAGTCAGGCAACAACTCAACTCAGAAGCAACTGAAGCGGAGCCCAATTATTGTGAGCCCAACTCCCGAGGCAGAAGAAAATTTCAAAATAATTAATACTGGCCCGCTTCCCGAGGAAGGCCAATATCAAATATACTCGACAGTGACAAGCGGATATGGTATAATTAATCTTTCAACTGGTTCGAGGAGAAGAGGAAGACCACTTAGATATCAATCTTCTCTAAAAGATCACTTGGATTCGCAAGCAATATCAGATTTACCAGCAAATCTTGGCCCCTCTCTCGAAGAACTAATCGGGCGCAAATCAATGACTTCTTTGAGAAAATAGATCCAGGAAATGCGAACCTTGAGCAACACCCACACCCAAGAATCTGAAGCTATCTCTCTCTCTCAAGCTCTAGTATCCCATAACCAAAATTTCTTTCTCAAAATACAATGATCTAGAACGATCAAGATCTTGACCCTATGGATAGAAACTTGGAAAGCCCATCGTGCTTAGAAGACACTTCATGGATATACGCATGGGGCTATCTCTAGAAGGAGCAGCAGTAGAGGGCAATATCTTTAACAATTTTAGTGTTACATGTATTCACCCATTTATATTCTTTGCTCTACATTATTTTTATTCAAATAAATGCGTATTTTTCTGATTTGATTTATATACTGGTAGTCCATCCTCCGTTATATTTGCAAAATTATATTTCCAAAATGAAAATCCTTGCTTGGAACGTGAGGGGGGAAGGGTAGAGAAATCTAGAGAAGAATAAAAAGATTGTGTAAAACCAAAAATCTAGACATCCTGCTCCTCTCAGAAACCAAAATGTCAGAGTCAGAAGCCTCAAATCTTGCTAAGTCCCTTGGCTATTTTAACTCCAAAACTATCAATTCAGTAGGAATGAGTGGGGGTCTCCTCTGTGCATTGAAGGATAACCTAAACATTATAGTCATTGACAGCTCTCATAGGCTCATAGAGCTACAAGGAAACCTAATTGAGTCCTCAGAACCTTGGAACCTTGTTCTTCTTTATGGGAAACCCAGCCGAGGTGACAGAGTTGAATTCTAGCAACACTTTGAAACTACAAATCCCTATCTGAAAGGAACCCCTTGGCTTCTAATGCGAAATTTAAGTGATACTATGCGTTGGGAAGATTATGAGGGACCTAGTAATAGATCAAGACCCTCTCAACACTTGTAGAATTTAATTGACAATTTTGCCCTTTCTGACCTTGGTTTCACTGGTCCTTACTACACTTGGACAAACAAGCAACAAGGAGAAAGAGGAGTGAGAGAGAGACTAGACCAAGGCCTTTTAAGTATGGAATGGCTAACCTATTTCCCTAACACTAAACTCTCCACCCTACCGGAAATAAATTTAGATCACTCCCCAATCCTCCTAGATACAATCCCTACCCAATCAAAAAAAAAAAAAAAAAACAGTTCCACTTTCTCCCAATGTGGGTAAACCACAAGGAACTTGAAAAGTTGGTTAGTGATCATTTGAGCAACTCTAGAGACTGAAATCTAGAGAATTATGGCTTAAGGAAGGAGACAAAAACACCAAATTCTTTCACCATAGAGCAAAATTCAGAAGGAGATGGGGAGCAATAGAAAGCTTGAAAGATAACCAAGACCAATGGGCCTTTGCACTCGAAACCATAACAAACCTCTTCAAAACACTTTTCCTTCAAAATTCAGGTCAAGAAGAGAACTTTGACCCAAACCTCTTACACTCCAATTCAATCAAATACTAGTAGAGGAAAGCCAAAAGCTTATGTTACCTCCCCTAAAGGAAGAAGTCAAGCTAGCCTTGTTTCAAATGAATCCTCATAAAGCTCTTGGGCCTGATGGCTTCACTACCTTCTTCTTCCAACACTGCTGGGAACTAGTGGGTGGTGATGTTACAGGGATGATACAAAACTTCTTTCACTCAAAGAGAATTTAAAAAAAATTAAACCATACCAACTTGGTCCTCATACCAAAGAAGAGGGGTGTAGAGAAAGCAGGACATTTCAAACCAATCAGCCTAAGCAATGTTTTGTACAAAATCCTAGCCAAGGTCCTATCTAACAGAATGAAGCCACTTTTCTAAAACCTAATCCAAGAAAATCAGGTTGCCTTCATGCAAGGGAGGAGTATCACAAACAATGTCATCCTAGCTAAGGAAATCACTCACAAACTCAAAACCCAGAAAAGGAAGAGGAAATGGGCAGCCATGAAAATTGACATGGCCAAGGCTTTTGACAGAATGGGCTGGAAGTTTATAGTTAAGTCAATGAAGAAAAAGGGCTTTCCACCAGATTGGTGTGATATGATCTGGAAGTGTATATCCACAACATCATTCTCAATCAAATTCAATGGGACAGCAATGGGTCTATTTAAAACCAAAAGAGGTTTAAGGCAAGGAGATCCCCTCTCACCTTACCTTTTCATCATAGGAATGCAAACTCTCTCAGCACTCTTAAACAAAGAAGAAAACCTCTCAAAGATCCAAGGTATAAAACTCTTAAGAAACTCACAACCCATCACCCATTTGTTGTTTGCCGATGGCTGCTTCTTATTCTGCAAAGTAGACCCTGAATCATTCCACCATATAAAATCCACTCTCCAGCTCTTTGAACAGATTTCAGGACAACATGTTAACGCTACAAAATCTAGTGTGATGTTTAGCAAAAACATGCACAGTACCCACCAAAAGTTGTTGAGCCGCATAGTCAAAATGAAAATTATAAATTACAGCTCAAAATATCTAGGAACCTAACTAGCAGATGGGGAAAATGGTGTAAATCACAACAAACATCAACTGTTAAATAGCTTCTCCCAAATGATAGAGCATTGGCAAGCAAAAACCTTGTCCCAAGCAGGTCATACAACACTCATAAAAGCAATTACCAGAGTATACCAGTGTACACCATGCAAATAAATCTTCTCTCTTCAGCCTTATGTAGAACCATGGATAGAATGCAAAAAATCTTCTGGTGGGCTGGTAGTTCAACCATAGCAAGAAACTGCAATTTGAAATGGACAACAATCTGCTCTCCAAAATACTTGGGTGGTTTGGGAATAAGAAAATTCTCTTTGATGAATAAAGCTTTAATGCTAAAGTCAGTCTAGAAACTCCTAAACTCAAGGAGCAGCTTTTGGTCCCAGCAACTGGAAGCAAAATATTTCAAGGAAAAATGTTTCTTTGAGTTAAAGGAAAAAGCCTCACAGTTCCTTGGGTGGAAATGTATTATCAAATTAAAAAATAAACTAAAAAAATCACTTTTTCTAGAAGATTGGAGATGGTAGATCTATCTTAGCATTTATGGACCCATGGGTGCCTCAACTTGAAAGCAACATCCTGACCAAAAGAACTGAGAGTCCTGAACTCCTCCACATGAAAGTATGTGAGCTAATCACAGATCATTAGGCCTAGAATGCTAACCTCCTCAACAGCCTGTTTGAAGAAAGAAGTGCCGAAGCAATACTAAGTATTCCTCTGATGAACATGCAATAGCCTGATAGACTTCTTTGGAAGAATACAACCAATAGAGAATTTACAGTAAACCCAGCTTATCACTCACTCTTAGAAACTCCACCCCAAACTCAAATAAGCCCTCTAAGCTGGCCCAAAATCTGGAAAAGCCCATGCTCCCACAAATGCCAAATCTTCATGTGGAAGGTTCTCCATAGAGCTGTTCGAACTAAGATAGAAATATGGAGCTGTAGGAGAAAAGAAGAAACTGGGTGCACTTTCTGTAAAGAATTTCTAAAAACCCAAGAACACCTTTTCCTGCAATTCCCTCTCTCTAGGGCAGTCTGGATTCAGGCTCAGGTTGGTTTGGTACCATAAATCTTTTTGAATTTTGGCCAAGAAGACCTAATCCAGTGGTGGTGACAACACAATTCCCATTTGGAAAATATAGTGATAAAGTATAACTATATTGCAAAGATATGTGCCATCTTCAGAAGCATATGGGATGCAAGAAATGATCAAATATTTAACAAAGTAAACCCAGACCCCCTTCAAATACTAGAAAGGCTGAAAGCTATTGCTGTTACAAAGAACCGGGGCATAAACTCCTCAATCCATCAGATCCTCAATCAGAATGGGATTTACAACAAGCTTTCTCCTCAGACTTTCCGATCATTCTTGTTGATGGCTCATGGAATCCATTCACACAAACTGCTTCTACTAGTATATATATGTTCACTCACAGGTCTCATCTTATCCTTGTAGAAGGAGAACAATGCTTGGCAAGATCTCCAGCAACAGCTGAGCTTTGGGCAGTGATTAGAGGACTAAGAAAGTTTTTTTTCCTTTGTATGGGTGTAAAGACAGTTTTTTTTTTTTTTTTTTTTTTTTTTTTTTTTTTTTTTTTCAGATGCTAAAATAGTGTTAACGAAGCTCAAAGGGACAAACAAAAAGATATCGTGGGACCAACAAGCACTTTATGATCATATTTTGGAACTTCTATCTTTTTTTGAAAACATTGAAATCATGTATGTAAGCAGGGATGCCGTTTTGCTAGCCCATGAACTGGCAAGGAGAGCTCGACATATAAACTCTCTTGTAAATAATTATGCCAGCTCGGTAAACCTCACTCGTCTTTTTGTGAAACCATGTAAAGGGATCCAAATGTTCGCTTAACTTCCCCTTTAATGAATTCTAGTTTTATCTTTGCAGGAAAAAAAAACCAACCCAGCCCACCCATTTGCCAATTGCCACCCCTACCCTCAAATGGGGGAGTGCCATTCCACCAAAAATGGGAATGGGATTCCAATTCAACCCAACCGAACAATTGGAATTGGAATAGCCCATTCCAATTCTGATTCCAAACCCATATTCTTGTGAACCAAGTGGGGCCTTATTATAGAAGACCTACTAAATAGTTGACATCTAGGTTTTAAACGCTATTGATACTTACGTTCAAAGGTTTCAAGGTTTTAAAAGTTATTCATTCAAATAGTTGGTGACCAATGTTCAAAATGGCATCAATTCGATCCTGCCTGTGAATTAGCATCAATTCCGAGCTGGCACCCACCCCAATTATACTTTGGGCCTAAAAATTTTGACCCTGGGCTGAACCATCATTCTCCCTTCATTTTACGACCAACAAGGTCCAACATTCAACATATTGATTCCGAGATAGGGTGTACCTCAATGTTTTAAAAAACGACCCAAAACTGTAACCGTTCTGGCCATCGATTTTTGGGTCGATGGTTAGACCGTCTGGTTTGAATGGACGGGCCATTGTGATAAAAAATGAAAAAAAATAATTAAAATAAAAAATGGTCAAAACCGTTGCACGGGTTGAGGGTTCAACCACCTAGATCAACAGGTCATTGACCAATTCAATGGTTTTTTGCTAAGGACTAGGTTTGGGGTAAAATGGGATCAGTTGCCTAAATAGTTTCCAGGCCAAACAGTCCAACCATCCGGGTCAATAGCGGTTCAAAAATCATAGTATATCATGAAATAATGACATATGGCATAGACGGAATGATTTAATATTAACACTATTCTTCCACTCTTGTTTTTTGATAAATAGGAAGAAAAGCAAGAATTATAAAGAAGATGATTGTTTGGTTACAAGCCCATAGGCATCAAATAAATAAACAAAATACAACTTAAGATCTTTGGCATTAGAACTTTTTTTTTGTTTTTTTTTTAAGATAAAGAGTAGAATATATTAAACTGGGGAACAAATACAAAGTTCGTTACGGAGGGGAGAAAAGAGTTGCTGCGACATATGTTTATACCATTTTGCTAGTTCATGCGCAGGAACATTATACTTTCGGTTAATATGTACAAACTTAACAGAATTAAAACAAGAAAATAAGTTGGTGGTTGAAGTAACTAACCAAGGCAAATCAGCCCGACGTTCAAGTGCATTAATCACCACCCTAGAGCCTGAACAGATCATCAAGTTGGATTTTTTCAATTGGCATTAGAACTTGAAGAGACTAATTGATGAGCTAAATTTTCCAATCTGTTTGCTTCCCTAAAAAGATGCTGATATACCATTTTGATGCGGTTGTTCCGCTTACTTAGTTCATGTCACTCACGAATGAGGTTACTAATGTTCCATGGCAGCTGTGTTCAGCCACAAGAGTCTGAGTTCTGTGCATTCATGGGTGCACTGGACGCGTGAACCCCCCCCCCCCCCCCCCACCAATAAGGAATTACCGCGTCAGCATTTTGAATTTTGGCTTTAGTTAACGGGCTTTCTGTCATTAATAACTAGAGTTTGGTTGAACAGAACACAAAAGGACAAAAATACATCAAACCACTCAAGGATTTCATTTTCTTCCTTTCCTACGCCGAGCCTTACCTCAAAAACATCCACATCCCACCGGCGTTCGTGGATGCAAAATCCACTCACAAAAAATACATCCAGAAAAGGTTATAGGCTGACTTGGTAGAGAAAGTTCCCTTTGGGTCTGGTTTCCAGATCGAGGAATCTACTACATCGCTTGATGGGATAAGGATCGCTCTTATTTGGTCCCAAACATTCACTGGAATCAGGCCTAGAATCTCTCTTTGTTTTAGACTTTTGAGTTGCATATAAATTCACTCACCATGCAATTTCTATTTTGCTGGGGGGATTCCACACTATTGCTTAGGCTCCATTTGGAAGGAATACAAATATAAATATGTAGAGCACAAAACCATGTATTTTGTATGTATTTATTCTATACAAATTTGTATTTGTACTGAGCCTTAAGGGGGAATTTCTTCTCTTGTTCTTGAGGGAGATTCGCTTATTGTCATGAAGAGTTTGTTGCACTATGATTCTCCTCCTCCTTGGAAGATCAGACACATCATTGAAGATTGCAAATTCCTCTTATTCAGTTTCCCTCACTGCTCGTTTTGTTGGATATCTCATACAGCTAATTAGGCAGCACATAAGTTGGCTAAACAAGCTCTTTTTAGGGGGGCATTCTTTTTTGGATTTTGAGGGGGGGAAGTTGGTCAATGGGATTTTGGTTCCCGTTGACTAAGAATCCCATGCTCCCTGGTCCCGGCATTAATCTGAATTCTTGGAACCAAAATTCTATTGACCAACTTCCCCCCCCCCCCCCCCCCCTCTCAAAATCCAAAAAAAGAATACCCCTTAATTATAATCGTATGTCAATGAACTTTGGCAGACTTTTTGCCTTAGAAAACACTGTTCTTCCTATGCTCATATGCATTGTCCGTATCCCTGTTAGTATCAACCAATATGTTAATAAAAATCATATTTATTAAATTCAAGCTGCCCTTTTGCCTTTCACTCATTTTTGTCATGCCTTATTAATTGTGCTTCTCCTAGATTTCAAATTTCAAATTAAGATATGTGGCAGAGAAAAAAAATGAGAAAAATCCATTTGATTAAATGAATTCCTCTCAATCCTAATGAATTAAAAATCAATTTTGATACTTCTGTTTTTTAAGCCAACTTTGATGCTTCAAAATAATCAGATAATAGTTGCGCTTATGAGTGTATTGCTCGAAATTCTATTTGAGAAATTCTCAAAATTGTAGCTGGACCGATAGGAAATTATAAAAAAAAAAAAAAAAATCAACTCTCAGCTACCTTTTCAATAGCGGTAGTTGAGAGTTGGCCTAGAGGCCCACAAAAAATTGTTTGATTTGGGTTGTTGAATCGTTGATCTGTTCGACCCAGTCAATTGGGTCATGAGTTGGAAACTCAGTGTATGTAATTTTGTGTTAGATTGTTTGATTGTGATGATTTTGTTTTCTTTTGTGTAATTTTCTGAGATTTATTTTCCTCAAGAAAAATTCTTTTTCTTTTTGCCTCAAATCACAAATGTTAGTTTTTTTAAAACTATAAGTTAAACATAAAATAATATTTATATATACATTATTACATAAACTGGAAACCTGCAAACCCAAAGGCAAGATGAGACTTTGAGACCAAGCAGCTCTGTTTGAAAAAATGGCTTGCAAGGTAGAGAGATTCAAGGCCTTTTTTTAATGGAGATTCAAAGGGTTCAAGGCTTCAAGCTACATTCAGTTATAAAATCCGGGAAGGAAACTAAAGTGATTATTCAGAAATTTCAGTTGAGAGTTGAGACTACGCATCACATTTGTTTTGATTTGGACCACATCCAAATCAAAATCAATTTGGATGGATAATACATATTGAATTGGACCAATTCAGACTTAATGGTCCAAAGTATTTACTGGATTGGATTAGACCTGGACCATCTGTAATAGATTTATATTGGATTGGTCAGATTGAACTAATATCTTGTCCATTAAGAATACAGGTATCAATGGACAAGGTTTGGATTAGAATCAATCTAAATTAAAACTAGTTCGAACAGATTGGATGATCCAAACATTAAGTTAGAATAGTCCAAAATGGTCCAAAGTATTCATCGGATTGGATTGGTCCCAAGCCATTTGTAAAGGATTCATATTGGACCAAATTTGGTCCAATTGACACCCCTAGCAGGGATGCCACTTAGACAGGTTCAGGTTGGGATTTTATTAAAATTTTAATAGACCTAATTTAAAAACTCGGATCCAGCAGTGTAAAATCTTAAAATTGATTATTCAACTTGCACCCTAGTTTGTAAGTTTATTTCAAAATATAAAACGAAAAAGAAAAAAAAATAAGACATATTACATCCATCTGTAAAGGGTTTAGATCGTGAACAAGAAAAAGAGATATTATTATTACCAAATATTTGTTTAACATCAAGTCGTTGTAGTATAGTGGTGAGTATTCCCGCCTGTCACGCGGGTGACCCGGGTTCGATCCCCGGCAACGGCGTTATTTTTGTTTTGCTTATTTTTATGTAAATATGTTATTTTTATTATCAAACCAGTCGGTCCAGGGCGGGTTAGTATGTTCTGATAAAGCATCCGGCCGTCGGGTTGAGTTGGACCGCTTTTAGCTGAGCGCGATCAAAACTGCACCTCCTAATGGCAGCACAACTGGTTCAGTACAGATCCTCTCTATTCAAAATGCTTCACAAGAGTTACAGCTGCTCACCTCACAGCATCCTCCTAGGCTCCTATTGGCCCATGAAAAGTATATAATTGTTTTAAAGTTTTTTTTTTTTTTTTTATTTTAACCACAATAAATTGGAATCGGTTTAAATCTGAAGCTGATCCGAATCCAATTGAATTACGGCCCTACTCTTTCCATTTTATTTCCACAAGTGTGGTATCTAATAAAGGATATTAGATCTGTTCATCACACAGGGCGCCTTATACCCACCTCATATGCACATCCTACCATGCATTGGAAATATCTCCAGTACTTATTAGTTATTATTCATCAGAGATGTTCTCAATGCATGGTGGATGGAGCAGTTATTAATTAAAGATGTTTTGGTTTAGAATCAGTGTCGTCGGATTGAATGCAAAATCGTTTTGATCATTGCTGCATCACGACACACGAGTTAAATGATTTGAGCATTTGATTCGACTAGCTGTTTTGAGTTATTGAGTATATAAAATACAAAAAATAAAAAATTGTAGAATGTTTTAAAGCAATTGATATAAAATACCAATTGTTCCTCTCAGGTGGATGGGGTGCAAATGGGATTAATATCCATTTATCCTAATCCAAATTCGAGTTTTTGATTAAGACAATTTTAGTTCAGTTTATCTATAATTTGACTAAATATTTATGACCCGCATCCACCTGATCCCTTACACTTCATTTGTTTGCAGTGTAAATGTGAAATAGATGTAAATTTTACATTAATACCGAACCAAATCAACTAATATACCAACGAGTCACCTCACCGTTTGGCACTGAAGTGCTGCGACAGGAATAGAAAGAACCGATCAGACCTTGTGGAGGCTTGGAGCGTGTTTAAGCCCATGTATGCATACGTGTTTTTGATTTATTGTTTAGGCTGCGTTTGGAAATGATGTAAACAGAGTGCAAATCTCAGTTTAGGGTAAATTTGCAGTCTGATTTACTTTTATCTGTGTTTGACAATATTACATTTATGCATTAACAAATGACAGACCAATGCATATTTAATGATAATAAGATGTAAAAGTACGTCAATAAAATAGAAGTAAATTTGCATTCAAGTGGACTTTTGATAAAAAAAAAAGCATATACTTTATTGGAATTCATGTTTGCATCATTACAGCTAAAAGTCAATTTGGTAACAAGGTAAATTTGTCAATGCAAAACTAACCCAATTTTACAATTTATACGAACTGTTTTACACTACATATTTACATTCACACTTATTTACATCGTTTCCAAACGCAGCCTTAAGTGCCTATGAAATGATTTCCTAGGAGAAAACTGGTATTATTGAAAATTCACTACTATTAGAAATTAGATAAATAGAAAATATAGAAAAAGTAAATATCATTTTTGTTTTGAGTGTTCTTCTCTAAATAAACCAGTTTTCTATGAAATAAAAAGATTTTCTTTTCTCACTCTTTATTCAATTAAATAATAGGTCTGACATCATCCTGTAAGCTACCCAAAGCATCATATTCTCAATACACTACACTATCTATATATTGTTTATATACACAATTAATGCAATGGATTTAGGCTGTGTGGGAGATCGGCTTCAGTCAGTGCAAGGCCCGTTCAAATATCATTCGAACAGTCTTTACAGCCTTGCATCGGGAACATCTCCATAATTGTGTGCTTTATTTCATGAGAAGATATTCCCAATGCAAGGTTATAATGGTTATTAACAGGTTCCACACTGACTGAATCCAGTTTTGCTTCTCAAGAAATAAGTTGTGGAAAAGTTCTTGAGCAATACAGTTCCCCCTTTCTCACTTGCTTTTCAAGGAACCAAAATTTACCCTCAATAAGTTTGTGATATATGCACTATTGAGTTTTGTATTTTTCAACTAAGGCCAAATTGCCCATTGAATCAAGCCTGGGAAATGCTTCCATCAAGATATAATTAGTCCCCTTTAGACGACAAAAAATTAAAAAGAAAAATACTGCTGTATTATAAGTTAATATATACATAATATTTGAAAGGTTTTCATTTGATGTGAAATTTTACACAACCAAATATCTCCCAAAAATCATGAATTCACAAAGATAAAAAGAGGTGGTGTTGCAATTATCTGACTCTGCTGGACGAATTAGTGCATTATCCTTCATTAAAAATGTAAGCTCAAATTGGCATCCTCTTGAAACATTTCAGGAAAAAAAAGAAAAAAAGCTGAAAGAATTTCAACAACTCTTTAACTAAGTTGAAAAAGTACTCCAGTTCAATTTCCAGACATGATAATTAGAAATCACACAACCTAGCTTTAAGACTTTGCAATAGGCTTCATGGGAAGCACTATGGTGGCGTTTGATAAATCTAGAATCTAAAATCTGAAAAGTTAGAAAGATATTAAAAAGTATTTAAAATCTGAAAAGAAACATAGATGCTTTATGACTTTTTAGGGGCTCAGAACAAAGAATGTTGTTTGCTTTGGATCAAACCTTCAACATCTGAAATTCCTTAATTTTACCATTTTACCCCTAAAACATACTATTTGGTAATTTTGAGTTCAATTTGTACTATTTCATAAAATCTAATTTATTAAATTCAAAATGATATTGAAAAATATGAATAAATTATAAAAAAATTAAAATAAGAGTAAAATTGAAAATACATATAAATTTATAAATTAAAAATAAATTATTAAAAGTTAAAATAATAATGAAAATAGTAATAGAGTCTACAAAACAATGAAAAAAATGTTTCATAATTATCAAATTATTATTAAAATATTTAATAATTAATAATTAATTTAAATAAAAATTATAAAATCGAATGCCATTGTTGAGACATGGTCACCGCTGAGAAAGAGAGAGAGAGGGATAGGGAAATTGAACGCCGATGCTGAGACAGGGCCGCTACAACTAAGGGAGAGTTGCAGTGGCGGTGGTGAGAAGACATGGGGAGAGAGAAAGAGAGAGGGGGGAGGAAAATCGAATGTTGTTGCTAAGAGTTGCAGTGGTAGTGGCGGGAAGATAGGGGAGAGAGAGAGGGGGGCAGAGAGAGAAGGGCGGAGGGAAAAGCTTGTGCTGTTGATTCTCTGTTAGTGAAGAAGAAGAAGAAGAGAGAGAATGAAGGGCATAACGAGAATGGGCATTTTTGTCTTTTAATGCGATATGAAAAACGTCTTAGCGTGTTAAGTCACTGGCCTGCCTCTTACAAATTCAGATATGAAAGTGCATTTCAGACGCTTTTTTAAAACTCATCGCAAACATAGGTGGCATTTGAAAAGCAATATTTTCAGACTTCAGAGGTCTAAAAATGTGAGGAGAAAACTCTAACATATGCTATTATTATTTTTATACTTTTATCTTTTCCCTTTTGTCCATATAAAAATATAAGATAAAAATGCTCATTCCACATTTTTTTGGTTTTTTTTCTCCTCACATCATATTCCTCGGGATCCCAATTGAAAGCCTATCTCCAATAAGTCATATGGAAAGCTATACTAAAAAATGAAGGAAAGGAAGAAAAAAGTATTTAATTTAATTTAATTAGATAATGAATATTTTAACAAAAACAAATAATATTTTAAAAATCATCTTGCATTTTATTCAAAGAAGTGCACCAGATAGTATCTACTATCAACAAAACACTCCCAACACCATCTCAACATTACACCTCCCTTGTCATTCATAGGGAGTTATTCCTGATGTGCAACTATCATGGCTAGGAATTGGGATCTACTCCTCAAAATGACCCAACCACATCCAATCATATACTGGAAACATCTTCCATGAATAATAACATAGAAATATGAAAGATGTTCCTAATGTGTGGATGATAAAGATGTGAGGTCGAAGTGAGGAGCAAATCCAGACTCCAGACTCCATGGCTAGTTGGGAAAGTGTTGTGAATTCCCTGAATCCAATTGGGATTTGCTCTTCACATAACACTCTTCACACCGACCTCAAGCCAAGGTTATTAAAAATAACCTGAAGATATAACCAATCAGGGACCATTTTTCGGTTTCGTGGTTCAACTGTCCAAGTCGAACGATTTGACCCGTGACATCATAAATCAATTAAAAATAAAAAATATATTTTAGCAGTTTATAGTATATATGAGAATTTAAAATCCCATGACCTCAAGCCAAGGTCGAAGGATTTAACGGTTGTCTGACCTTTTCAACGGAATTTTAAATTTTAGTGGTTTATAGTATAATTGGACCTAGGGGCTGAGCGGTTACTGGTTTTTCGGGTCTCACCTCACCTTAACATCCATTAAAACATCTCATATGAATAATACCATTCAAGTATGGAAAAGTGTTCCCGATGTACGCCTAAAACATGATATGAGAATCATGGTAGATCTTTTAAATAATGTGGAAGTTTTCCATTGTCGGTGGCAAAATCAATCAGAGATCAAACCCAACAAATTCCCGGGTTGGGACCTAATACCAACATAAAGAGTAGGTTAAAAACCTCTAACAACTTGATCTATCATCTAAGGACAGGAGTAGAGAGAGAGAGAGAGAGAGTAAAGTAAAGCGGGGAAGGATAAGAGTCAAGCGGCTCTCAAAAGCTCCATGTGTTGGTTCGAGAATCCGGCCAAGAAAGTGGCTTCAATATCTGACTGACAAGACAAGTAAGTGATAGGGATTAATAATTGTACGTTAATTCTAAAAAGTAACCAATTAATTGAAAGCGGGGTGAGTGTTGATTTGACACTCAAGTCTATCATGTTTGTTGTACGGCGATCAATTTGGAGTATTGGGTTTGGGACCACGGAGTTGGGAGAGATAAGGTTGGAATCCGACTCTCGTACAAGATACGGTGGTTTGAACAGTAAAAACCCTCATGGAGATTTTTAGACTCTACTCCACTTCACAGTTCTGATATGACAGTAAAAACCCCATAGAATGGAATTAAGATTTCTGGGGTGGATTGAACACTAAAAAACCCATATTTAATAAATTCTGCCATAGGCGTAACTTCACTACTTCTTCCCTTACAAACGGTTGTAATTATGTTATTAGTGGTGCCTAAATGTCATAAACAGTTGTAACTATTACTTTTTTTTTTTATATTTTATAAAACAAATAAAATATAAATATTGAATAAAAAAATGTAAATAAAATCAAACACATAAAGAATGACAGTCTTTGTTTGTGCTTTTTAGTTAAGACACCTATGGTTTCTTCATGTTTGAATTTGGATTTTCTCATCAGAGCATGCCTCAAAGTGCATCGCAATTATACATTGGGAATATCTTCTTATTAACGATGACATCAAATATATAATCTGTTTTCAATGCACAACTACAATGTGTTGTGAGACTGTGTACGAAGCAAATCTGATCTCTATATTTCTTAAAACATTATCCATCCCTTATGAGTCCCAATCTGCTGACTTCCACACATTGTTGACCATGTGCATCCAGTTATACATCAAGAATATCGGTGTTTTAAAATACAACAGATGTTCCTAGGAATGTATCATGGTAAGCAGATCTGAACTCATCTCTTATGCATTTCAACCCATCTTTGAATAAAATACATTTCAACACCCTCCCAATATGATCTGATACCACACATTTCATATATAGGGAGTCCCAACTCTCAATTTTATGGTGGGTCCCATTCTCAACTAATTGTGAGTGAAGGCATGGTTTTGAAAATCTGATTTTGGACTTGAAAACCGTTTGATCAGAATTCAGACGAACAGACTGTTCAACCCAAGAAAACGGTGGTCGAAACGGTCGTCTTGGAGTCGATATTTATTCGTGATAGGTTGCCCAAACCCGACGCGCAATAATTGCGCATGATTTTGTCTCTAGGCCATCCATTCTCCGTCAATGACCCGCGAATCGTCAACACCAATCACTGAGAGTCGAATCGACTCACTTGTGTCGCTGAGGTATCGGGTCGGGGTCGGGGTCGGGTGTTTCTCCGATTCTATACACTACTGTAAGAAAAAAGGCTGATATCAAAGAGAAAGCGTGTACTACTAACTAAGAATTTCTTTCGCTCTCTCTCGCAATGGATGCACTCGTGGCTGATTTCCAGGAGAAGATCCTCTGTGGTCTGGAACTAATGATGACTCTAAAATCCCAACGCGACGAGTTGCGGAGTGATTTGCAGAGAGAGCGACAACTGCGGTATGAGTTTCAGAAAGAGCGCGATAAGTTACAGACAGAGCGTGATGATTTACGCAACGAGCGAGACAGGATGCAGAGGAAGCAGGAGGAGCTTCGGAACAAGCTAAACGAGCTGCAGATTGAGCGTGACAGGGCTGCCACAGGGGCCGAGCAGATGAGGAGAAAAAGGAGTGATGGGGAAGAGGGCACGAGTTCTGAAGAGAGGTGGCAGTTCTCCGAGATAACTTCCACCGAAATTGAGAGAGCAACTGCCAACTTTGATCCATCGAAGAAGATCAGTGAAGGGGTAAATGGGAGGAGCGTCTACAGAGGTCAACTTCGGAACACCCAGGTGGCTATTAAGATATCCGGCTTCGATAATTTGCAGAACCGCACAGAATTCCACAGGGAGGTAACAAAGAAAAAGCCCCATTTCTGTTTTTTCCTTTTATACATTGCTATTTGCTAGCTCTTCCATCGTCGATCATCTCCATAATCCAGTCTGATCTGAATATTTAAAAAGTAAAAACTGAGTATCAAGGGGGTGATATATATGATCACTTGATTGAATCATCACTTTTCAGCTGTAAGCGAGCTGATGATCAACTCATCAATGTATGTATAATAACAATGAATGGTTCATGTCCATTGGCCTGATTCAGGTGGAAGTCTTGAGCAGGGTGAGGCATCCAAACATTGTCTCACTCATTGGAGTCTGCCCAGAAAATTACTTGCTTGTATACGAGTATCTCCCCAGTGGCACCCTCGAAGACCGGCTCAACTGTAAGGATGATACTAGTCCTCTTTCATGGCAAATCAGAACGCGCATTGCGGCCGAGATATGTTCAGCCATCATCTTCCTCCATTCCAACCATCCTTACAGGATTGTCCATGGCAATCTCAGGCCTGAAAATGTACTTCTGGATGAGAACCTTGTCAGCAAACTCTGTGGTTTCGGCAATTCTGGCTTAATTCCCCGGGAGGGAGTGTCACCCAGAACCTCCACACCATGCCGGAGAATTGACCCCATTGCCCGTGCTTATGTCGACCCAGAATTCGTAGAAACTCAAGAGTTAACACCAGCATCAGACGTGTACTCATTTGGTGTCATACTGCTACTGCTTCTGACGGGGGGACCAGCCATGGGTATAGTGCAGACGGTGAAGTCTGCATTAAATAACGGGACCCTCGATAAGATGTTGGATGAATCTGCGGGGAGTTGGCCTCTTGAGCAGGCAAAGCAATTGATTTACTGGGCACTCAAGTGCTGTGAAGAGATACGACAGAGGCGACCAGACCTTGAATTGATCACAATTACGCTGGAGCGTCTGAAACAAGGTTCATGTGGAGCATCGTCGTCATCAAGCCGTCCAATATCAGAATCAGAGCCGCGTGAGACTCCATCGCATTTCCTTTGCCCTATTTTTCAGGTTAGTTTCTGAAATACAGTAGAATGGATGCTGGTTCTTGAAGAAATCCTGTGACAGACTTGAAAATGGATCATGCTCTAGCATTAAAATTTTGATATTACTTGCAGGAAACCATGCGGGACCCGCGTATGGCAGCAGACGGCTACACTTACGAATATGCAGCAATCAGAGAATGGCTGGACAGAGGGCATGACACGTCACCCATGACAAATCTTCCGCTCATCAACCAAGAACTAACTCCTAACCTCACTCTACGTTCTGCAATTCAAGAGTGGCTTGACTACTCCTGATTTTTTTACTTTCCCATTCCATTTTGTGTATAAAGCAAGCTTACAAGATCTCTTCCTTCGTTATAACAGCTTTGTGCAAGTTGTTTAATGGTGTGATATATTTGAGTTTCAGACCTTTGTTTTGGTTTCTTCTACATTTTTTCCCGTTTGAGTTCAACGTATTCAGACAGACTATAATTAATTCAGGCCTTAGACATTAAAGATGCATAATTCAGGTCTTGGCTGATGGGTGTGGAAAGCTTAAAAGTCCTGAGAGTGTCACCCGTTATTCGTAGACGAATTCATTTTATGTTTCTATTTTACCTTAGACTGTGTCTGGTTCTTAATGAAGAGATCAAGAGAACGATAAAAAAAAAAAAACAGATTAAAATATTTCAGCTATCTTTTCTAGGAGTGAAAACTTCGTAAATGTAAATCTTTGTTTACAAAGAAAACAAAGTTTTCATCTTTGGACTAAAATATAGCTCAAATATTTCAGCCTGAAACATTTTTCACCCATTTTACATTGAAAGTTGGAAAAAAAACCTTATTGACTGGAAATTCAGACTATTATTGGGTTCAAATTCAGATGCTAAAACCACAGGATGGATATGAGATTTCATTTGACATAGCATCCATGGGTACGAGCTTTGACTCGAATAGAATCAAGCTTGGACTGACTTGGAGCTCCTGTCTTGTAAACATATACACCATTTACAAATGGCTATAGAAGGAAAATGTCGTGCTCACTGCTCGGTTCAAATTTCAAAAATTAAAACCTACTTCAAAATTGGATTCCTTGATTTTGAGTTGATGAACGCATTGGTTCTCAAAATAGAGTGCATAAAATATTGAGGTCTTTAAAATATAATTACACAAGTTACGGCAGGCTTTGCCCTTCTGACAACTTATACTTAATTCTACTGTAATGGAAATTTACATATTTTATAGGTTTTATTACCAATCTTACACTCAATTCCACTGAATTTGCACGTAAAGATACGCTTCTGTGAGGAGCTTCCATTTGCATGGCATCTGTTCAGTTCTTCAACAAGCGGCTTGAGTGAATGGCTGATGTCACCTAGTGCCCATGCTAAGGATATGTGAGGCCGCGGATCCTACAATTAAGATTGTCCTATACAAATTAAGAGCCTCTCCACATCATTAAAAAATGGATAAATGCACATACTTCATTCTTGAAGTTGGGGGACTATCTACCAAAAAAAAAAAAAAATAGTCAAGGGACTGAAGAGATGAATGACCATGTATCACTGGGATAGTCTAACCTTGTAAAATTCAGGGAGATTGTGCAGCCTATAAATTTCATTCACAGCATTAATCTGCCTTGTTATCTGAAAGCAATTTCAAACAAAATCAACCTCATGAAACAGTGCAAGTAGAAAACTTCCATATAGAACTGCAATCTTAACATATATGTAATAATTATGTTGCTTGAGAAATTCTAATACATTTATTCAGTTAACCAAAGAGAGACAAGATCCCTAAACCAATATGGCAACACTTGTCCAACTACATCCATATAGAACTGCAATCTTAACATACGTACATATGTATACTATTATTCCAAACCCATACAGAACAGTTCAAACCGATGTTTCTTTAACCAAAACTTTTGCTGAAAAGTACTAGTCAGAGATGTGTAACAAAACAAAAAAGAACTAAATTAGCATCATTGTGAATGTAGAAAAGTTTAAATCATATTAAAAAGATTATTTTAGCTTCAAGAATTCACCACCTAATTGAAGAAAATCAAGAATGCAATGGAGGTGATTGAATCAAGCAAAACTCCTAGACAGAGAGCAACCCAAATCTTAAGTGCAATGCTGTTTCTGTTATTACTTTGATTTCATGTTCGGGTTCATTGCCAAAAAAACAAGCTTTGGATAACCAAACCCTGGTCGTACACAAAATCAACATACATGAAAACCTTCGCCAGTGAATTTGTCTTCTCCAACTAAATACCTGGCTACCACATTAATAATAATAATAATAATAATAATAATAATAATAATAATAATAATAATAATAATAATAATAATAGTAATAGTAATAATAATAACAATAAATGCAAGACAGAGCATTCATTAAAACCCATAAAACTAGGGAAGCACCAGCTGGTCCAGGTATTTAGTTTGATGACACACTACAAAAGTTGTATGTACAAAAAACAGTCCAATAACATATATTATATTTCAAATAAAGTGCTTGATGACAACCCTCACATATTCAACCATCAGAACAAGGAATTTCCCCATGGCAAATATCTGTTCTTTATGTGGTTTACATACTTCAGACTGAAGTAAGTGCATGCATAGAAATGATCTAAGAACAAAAAAAAAATAGTGCATTAATAAGACCAAATATGGTGAGTATAAACCCCTATAGTGAAGTGCAAAATAATGAATCAGATACCAATCAGAAGCTTTTTTGAGAAAAGATAAAGTATAATTGTATAAATAAAAAGGTCATTTGTGCAAAGAGAAGCTGTACAAAAACAAACCAGGACCTCAAAAAAAGGCCATCCTCAAAAAAGTACAATCAGATGTATCTTCTTTAAAACCTGAATGTATAGACAACCAACTTCTAACAAACTCTATAGCAATGTTGATGACCTCAGCTTCAGAGGACGCTTTGTGACAAAAAAATCCTACCGTTCCTTTCAATCCATACAGCCCACAGAATTGCCAATAGAGGACCAGCAGACTTTCCCTTTCTTTGTCATCCCTGGTATATGCCATGCCTCCAAGCATGCTCCAACTTACCTTTAGGATCTTTAGAAAGTAGCTCCATATCTCTGTTACAAACTTGCAGTGTAAAAACAGATGATTAACTGTTTCCGTCTCCACACTGCAAAGACTGCAACTCAGATGATTAACTGAGAATCTCCTGATCTGTTCCACTTCCACACTCTTGAATCCAGCAAATGTTATCACCCCTCAACACAAAGGAATCAGCTTCCAGCACCTCTTTACCAACTGTCACATTCAACAATGTGAGAAACAGCTCTTTGAGAGAACTCTCCCCAATTCAAGGATCTAAGCAAAATCTGATCCTTCTACCATCTCCTATTTTAAACCTGGCACATCGTCTGAATAGGGTGGAAGCTCTACAAATTCCTTCCCACAGACAGCACCCATTAGTCAAAAGGGGAAAACCACTGTCCCAACCATTAATATCCTTCTCAGCTATTACCTTCCTCCATAGATTATCTGGCTCGGCAGCAAACCTCCAGTGCCAACTGCCTAACAAGGCTAGGTTGAAAGACTTTAAATTTCTTATCCCCAAGCCCCCTTGTGGTTGGAGTTTGCAGATCTGACCCCAGTTCACAAGATGATACTTGTGAGAGTCTTTCCATCCCACCCAAAGAAAATCTCTCGTCTTTCTTTCTAAAACCTCCACTACCTCCAAGGAGATTGGAAAAAGAGACATAAAATAGGTTGGCAAGCTTGCTAAAACACTTTTAATAAGAGTTACCTTCCCACCTTTGGAGACATGCCTTGCTTTCCAAGTGGCCAATTTTCTATCCATCCTCTCTACGATTGGATTCCAGATAGCTTTGGATGTGCATTGGGCACCAAGTGCAGCCCCAAATAGTTAGTGGGTAGAAGACCTACTTTGCAGCCCAAAAGATCAGCCAAACTCTGAATGTTAGAGATTTCTCCCATGGCTATCATTTCACTTTTCATTAGGTTCACCTTTATCCCTAAAACAATCTTGAACCAGAAAAAGAGATGCTTTAGATTAAGAACTCGATTCTCCGACGCCTTACAAAAAAAGAGGGTGTCATATGCATACTGCAGAATAGAAATAGATGTACCATTTGGGCTCACTTCAAAACCCTCCAACAGCTTTATCTCCACAGCCTTATCCACCAATTTACTAAGACCTTCCATCACTATTAAAAAGAGAGGAGATGAGGGATCCCCTTGCCTTAAACCTCTCGAACTTTGGAAGTTATCTTACAGTGGAAATGCACACTTTCATCCAACTTCTCCATTTTGAGGCAAAGTGCATTATTTCCAACAAATAGTCCAGAAAAAACCAATTAACATGGTTGTAAGCCTTTTCTAGGTCTATTTTACAGACCAACCCATTCCACCCACTTCTCTTTCTTGAATCAATTAGCTCATTGGCTATGAGTACGACATTATGACTATGCTTGTTGTGAACAAAAGCTCCTTGGTACTTGGAGATCAAGGAATCTATCACTTATCTTAACCAAGTGGCCAGAATTTTTGCCAGGACTTTGTAAACACCTCCAACCAAACTGATTGGTCTGAAACCCTTCAACTCAGGAGCTCCTTCCTTCTTGGGAATTAAGGATATAAAAGTTGCATTCAAAGTTCAAACTTCTTTCCAAGGCTGCAGAATCATTCCTGAGAAGACTTTGTGTTGCTAAGTCATTGTCTCAAGCTAACCCTAAATTCCAAACACTAACAAAACACACACACATCAAAATTCATTGATTTTGATCTTGATTGGATTCTTGATTCCAAGTACACCTTTGTCTTCTTTAGGTCTAATGGAATAACTCCTTCCTTGAGTGTGTATGGCTGTGCATGTGTGTATGTCACTATGTGGTTTTCTGGTTCTTTTGTGTATGAACTGAAGTTACATTTTAAAGTGAAACTGATTTTCAAAGGATAAAGGAGAAAAAAAGGTTCTCACCTCAGCTAAACCACATGCAGCAACTTCCATAGAAAGAAAGGATCGGGTATGATCATCATTTACAAAAACCTCCCACTTACTAAAATCTATCCAATATCTGCTTTCCATTTTTTCCAGAGCAAAGAAAATGATTACAATGTCAGCAAAATCATAGAGCAGAAAGTGAATAATTTGATAATTGACAACTGAAGACGAAAGTGTTAATATAAGTATGATCTGACCGCTTCTGAGACTGCAACTTTTGGCAAAGCATCGACACCATTGAGTCAATTTGGTGCGCTCTGATTGGAACTGTTCTCCCCAAACTAATGTGGAATTCCCTCCCTAAAGCAACTTGTTCAAGCTTTTGGTCGTCTTTGCACAAATTATTGAGTAGAATATCAACATCAACAACATGAAGACCAGGCAAAAGAGATGCAGCTTTCTTCAAATAATGGAATAGTTCTTTCCTTGTTGTGGCAGGTATATGAACTGCAGATAAATGAATTAACCGATATTATAATAGGCATCAAGAAACTCGTAATATCGAACAGAGTGGAAGGTGACATCTGCATAAAAATGAAATACAAGACAATACAATGTGCAACAACTTCCAATTTTCATACCCATGCAAAAGCACAGGGCATCTCTTCAGATATGATGGTAGCAAAGAACCACTACAAATCAAAGGAACCGATGTTCCTCTCTCAAATTATTTTATGGCAAGGAGCTGTGTTGTTTGATTTCATTCAGAACCACACCTTTCTGCATATTCCTTCTACATTGGCAGTATTCTAAAATGGGTTTCTATCATATAATTGCCACTCATTTGGACCTTATGACTGTTAGTGAATTTTTTTTTTTAGTATAATTTCTCGCATAACATAATTCACCCAATTATACTAATAATTGGGTTTCTTTATTATTTGGGTAAGCCCCAATCAAGAAATCACGTAGATATTCCCTTAATTACATCTCTGCTAGGGACAGAGAAAACCTTTTGATTCTGATTCAGAAGTACCAATGAATAGAGACTAAACTAAGTAACACTTTTCTACATGATATATATTCCCTCTTTGTTTGAGAGAAAATGTTATGGACGCATTCCCCGGGAAGACGTACCGTCACCACCGGCAGCAACAGGCACCTGACCCACCGCCAGCAGCAGCAGTGATTCAATGATTCCCATCCTACCCAGTTCGGCAACAGCAGCCTTATCTAGATTAGATTAGATCATCTTGCTTGTTCTTATCTTATTGTTCTGTTGCTCTTATCTTATCTTGTTAGTAGCTTATCAGATTAGGATTAGCTTATCTTGTTAGTAGCTTATCAAATTAGGATTAGCTTATCTTATCCTTAGCAAGATAGAACTGGAAGTCTCCCTATTCAGCAAGGAGACTCCCTTTGATTAGGACTCTTGTAATCTCCTATTTAAGGAGACCCCATTATTGAATGAGGATATCAAATTTCCAATCAAGAAAGAGAGTAAAAGGAGAGTTCGGTGATCTCTTGGACAAATCACCCTCTAGGACGCCAAGATAGGTTCAGCTAGGAAGGGGAGGAACAAGGGAAAACAGGAGCTTTTCCCCGTGGACCGACCCATGAACAAGGCTGTAGATGGTTTTCCCACTCACACATAGGTTAATAGGTTGTAAGGAACCATAATCAGCCAAGTTTCATGAACAAGGCTGTAGATGGTTGTCTCCTTACATGCATTTCAATATGAAACAAGGAAGAAGAGAAAAACAAAAGGAAGAAGGAAAGGAATGAAAGGAATAGAAAGAATATGGTCTTCCATCTCATGTGGTAAGCACAAGGAGTATCATATTGAAGGGGTGTAGGAAGAAAACAAGATTCCCTACCTTCTTCTTCCTTTTTTTTATGCTCTCCACACCAATCTTCTTCTCTTTTCTCTTCCCACTTGTTTCTTAGTGCTAGAAATCCTGTAGATAAGTTAGTATTAGCCAACAAAAAGGCATTAGCTCCTTCTCCTTGTAGGAGAGGGGTTTATATAGAGGAGGGAGGTGGTTAAGCAACTCACCACTCCTCTCTTCTTAGAGTGCCAAGTGTCACCCCACTTAAAATGGGTTAAGGAGGGAAAATAAAATTCTTCCTTCCTAAGGTGACAAGTGTCCCCCCACTTAAAGTAGGTTAAGGAGGGAGAAGAAAACTTTCTCCCCTAGGATGACATGTGTCCCCCCACTTAAAGTGGTTAGAGGAGGAAAAATAACTCTCTCTCCCCTAGGGTGACATGTGTCCCCCCCCCCCATTAAGTGGTTAAAGGAGGGAAAATAGCCCTCTTGTTAGAATAGGACAAGTGACATCCCCTTACAAATAAGTGGGACACCTCACAAGAAATTAATTAAAATGGATTTATTCTTTTAGGGCCTGTTGTTCCATTAAATGGGCTCTACTGCAGGCCCATTAAATGCTTATTGCATTACAAATAAGCCCAATTAACTTGGGGCCTTGTTTAAAATAGACTACAGGCCCCTTTCTTTATTAAAATGTTTCAGCCCACCAATAGGACTGACTGGGCTTATAAGAAAGCCCTTTTTTCTTCTTTATTATTATTTTCTTAAGCTATGATTGGGAGTATCTTAATAACCTGCTCCTAGTCCAGCAAACTTAAGGGCTTAACAATGACTAGCTTCGATTGCCATATTTATATGAGCATTACAAGTGTTTTGTTATAGTAATCATGGTGAAAGTGAGTAAATATTTTTCAAGCTGAAATGGAGACAAAGAATAGGAAATCATGAATAGATTATTCAAGAAATTAAAATGAAAAAAAGAAAGAATGCCATGTTAATCCACTAGACTGAATCCTCACTCAAGATGATGAATATTGTAATCATTCATGGAGAGAGAGAGAGACGAGAGAGAGAAAGAGAAGAGAAGAGAAGAGAAGAGAGAAAAGAGAAGAGGAAGATATGATTGAGAGACACGAACAAAAAACTATTCTGGCTGGGGCCAGTTTAGTTATTTATATTAACTTAATATAAAAGGAATGGGAGATTACAAGTATGCCCCTGGTGGCACTCCCTAGTAACAAACTAATAAGAAAGAAAGAAACTAACTGGCTGACAGCATCTTAAGCTGACAGCACACTAACAGTAACTATAAAATAACAATTAAATAATCCTCACAACAAATATCAAGTTCACCTTCCTCTTCAATATCTAGTAAATAAAATAAAAGGCATGAAAATGTTCTCAGGGCTTCAAAGACATGCAAGACAATCCATTAAGGCAAGAAATAGCTAGATCAAACCTATGCTTTATAAATGGTTCTCCAGGTGAGATAATCATCCCTAGTAGAGACCTTAGGCAAGGGGACCCAATCTCCCCTTATCTCTTCCTTCTTCGCTCGGATGCACTATAAAAAATGCTATCTAAATTGGTTGAAGATAGAAAATTTTCTGGTGTGAAGCTTAACCATGGCTGTTCAATTATTTCTTATCTGTTATTTGTAGATGACAGCTTTATTTTCTCGAAGGCAGATCCAGTAGAGGGGGAAATTCAAAAGATGTTGGCTAAAAGCATGCACCTAAAACAGGTTAAGAAGCCTGTCATCTATCTTGGTTAAACTTCTCGCTTCGGTAGATCAAAATCAAATATGTCCAATTTCATAACTAAAACTATTAGAGTGGAGAAGAAAACCCAAAGTTGGAAAGGTAAGTTGCTTAATCAAGCAGGTAAGGAAGTTTAAATTAAAGCTGTTATAATTGCTATTCCCACCTACTGCATGTAGTGCTTTCTTTTGCCTACAAGTGTGTGAAAATTTAAAGAAGCTTCAGAGAACATTTCAGTAGGGATCTAGAAGCAAGGAAAAGGGTGTAAGATGGGTTAATTGGAGTCAGTTGAATAAAAACAAGCTCGCAGGGGACCTCGGTTTCAAAGCCAGCATGCTTTAATAGGGCTCTTCTGGCAAAGCTAGCAGGCTCCCGGGGGGGAAGAGAGTTTATGGACCAATGTTATTAGGGCAAAGTATATCAAGAATAGATCTTTCTTAAATGATTCTTTGCCCACCTCGGGGTCTTGGGTTTGGAGAAGTGGAGAAGTGGAGAAGCATATAGAGGGTAGAGAAGTTCTTAAGGAGCTTGCTGGTCCATTGGGTCAGGAAGGAGCACACCAGTTGGGAAGGATCCTTGGATTCCAGGTGTATCAGGGTTTAGAGTTATGGGTCCTGTCCAAAATGGTCAAGATGTGGCTCAAGTGTGAGACTTATTTTACCCAAATACTAAGACCTGGAATGCTAACCTAATCCATTCGATCTTCATCCCTGACACAGCTGATAAAAAAGGTTCCTTTACAGCTAGTTCAGCCTACTTTGTGACCAAAAACCAGGCAGATTGTGCTGAATATCAGCAAAGGAAAAATAAGCAATTCTGATCCTTCTTGTGGGCCCTTCAAGTCCCACCAAAACTAAAAGCTTTCCTTTGGAAATGCTGTGCTAATGCAACTGCTGTGAAGTCAAACCCTGTCAGGCGCAAAACATCTGTTGATCCTATGTGTCCAGTTTGTCACAAAGAAGAAAAACCATTGTTCATGCTCTTTGCTTCTCTGATGCAGCCTCAGCTGCTGGTTTGAAGTTATATTGGGTTACAAGCTCATTTTTGGCCTAGAGATATAACTCTAAAAGATTGGTTAAAATCTTGGTTCTCAATCTGTAATGCTCATGAAGAAAGGAAGGAAGAGCTAAAAAAGCTTTTTCTACTTTCATGTTGTGGAATATCTGGTTGCAGTGGAATGGTATAGTCTTTAATGATGCTAAGTCTGATCCTGCTTGTGTTATTGACAGGTGGAGAGATAGGCTCAGGAAGTTCAGGATGGTAGCTCATCATCACAAACACAGCCCCATTCTAATGGGGATTGCATTTCAGTATCTTTTTGGCTCCCCCCTCCGAGTGATTGGGTAAAAATCAATATCGATGGAGCTTTTGTTTGCTCCTCATCAACTGCACTAGGTATTGTGGTTCATGGCAGTGGGGGTTTTGTCTTAGCCTTGTTGTGTGAGCATGTCCCAGCTAGTTCCCCCTCCAGGCTGAAGCCCAGGTCATGTTGGAAGGCTTACTTCTTGCAAAATCCCTTTATATCCAGAAAATGATAAAAAATCTCTAGTTGACTGGTTAAACAAGAAAGATGGTGGCTGTGCAGCTGAGGTGTTTTTTGTTGTTCAGGACTGTTTATCTCTTGCTGGAAGTTTGAATGTTAAATTTGCTTTCTCAAAGTGCTTGGTCAATAGGTCTGCGCATGTCACTGCTAAGAGAGGGCTGGTGCGTGGTGAAGTTTGGACAGATGCTTCCCCTCTGTGTTGTTTGTTCATGCTTGTTTGGATTTTCTTGTTTAGTTTTTTTTCCAGTGTTGTTTGCTTGGTCTGTCCTGTTGCTTCTGTTTTAATGAAGTGTAATTTTTCTACCAAAAAAAACACTCTATGCTTCATAAAAGAGAATATCAATGGCTCAAATATTCCAGCAACAAGTAAATGACAAATAATCAATTAATTTCCATTTCAATAAATGTAAATACCAGATTACCAGTTTTCCTTTAAAGAATGTCTTTCTGTCAAAATGAACCCACAGTACCCAAGGTCCTCCACCTGGTTCCAGTAACTTGATCTAAATGATTCAAATTTCAAAATCCATCACTTCCCTAAAACAACTAAGACCATAGGTACCTGATTCAGTGGTTATTCTGCAAATTCATTTTTTTTTCATACTCTCCTCCAATTTTTTCCTTTGCTTTAGGCTCGCAAGATACAGCATACAACCATGTATGAGTAATATTTTCTAATCTAAGTTATTGTAGAGAGTATAAAACTTATCACACCTTGGTATATGACGTTAATTTGGAATTTTCACTTTTAAAGAGAGCCATTTGACCCCAGTTGTAGTCCCTTCTCTCTACCAAGAAAAAGCAATAAATGGATGCTGTTTGACTCTCTAAAGGAAGATTTTGCAAGTCATTATGCCTTTTAGCAATTTAGACAACTACAATAAAGACCAATAAAGCCAAATCTGATTTTCTGAATAGGGAGATACCTATATTGGTCTATAGTTGATGGTAAATTAGAGACAACTTGACATAACTAACCCACTTAGCTTCATTAATGACATAACTAACCCACTTAGCTTCATTAATGGCATTGGGAATTGTGAAAATGCAAAAATGAAATAAACTCCCAAACACACTCATAAGAAAATAGGAGCTGTGATAAATACAGAAAAAGGTGTTATGGGCCGTGATAAGTCCTATAATAAATTAATAACATCTAGAATAGACATAGACCTCATTTGAATGGTGAAGGGGGGTATGACCAAATAACCAAATATACCAACATAGACCTCATTTGAGTAGAAGACGAAGTTTATTCAAGCAAGAACAACCAGATATATGTAATAATTTTTCTTTTTGTGTGTGACTTTCTATTAAGTGAATGTTCTTAGGCGTTTCAAATGGCTCTCTAGGGGCATGTTTGTTCAGGTTAATTGGGTTAGGAGATCTGCCAATAGTCTGGCTGATGGTCTAGCTAAACAAGGGGTTCAGTGACAGAGTATGTTTTGGGCTCAGTTGTAATATGTTTGGGGGGTTTAGACACTTGGCATCTTCTGTATTTTCCACAATGTCTTGTTTCTCTGCTTTCTTTTAAAATTAATAAATTCCTTTTATGAGTTACTGATCAAAAAAATTAAGTGAAAAAAGTTAATTATATTTAAAGGCAGACTCAACTACCAACCCTCTCACTTATGCTGCACTTAGGAGCAACACGTGCATTTTGAAGTTTGAACTCAGATCACATTTGAAGCGTGAGAACTCTTTAATCAATGATCTAGTTTAACATGTCAAAAACATGAATCCTCGCGCATGGAGATCATATAAACAGTTTCATATCCAATGTTAATTTCACTTAAAACTCCAGACCAAAAAATCAACAGGACAGGGAATAAAACAAATTCGAGTGGTAAAATGGAACAGGAAAAGTGATAACGAACCTGGGATGAAGACATGTAAAGCAAAGTTCCCTTCGACACGCGGGAAGCTCCTCTCTCTACCTCCATGATCAGTTTCTAAGTAGCCTGAACAAATTTACCGCCACCGTATCATGACATAAAACACCAATCAAAACGATTAAGTGTATTTCTTAAAAGAAATATGAAAATAAAACCAACAAAAAATAATCTGATGAAACCCTAAAACCTGTGCCCTTGTTAACATAGAGTCAGAAATTGTATCGTCACTTGAACAAATGATCAAACGGTTCATGGGGGAGAAACTGAAACAGACGAAAACGGAGAAGTTGGATAATTATAGCAAACAAGATGTGGTACCAAGTGAATTAGGTGGGTCAAGGAGAGCCAGAGGAGGTGGCGGCAAACAGATCGATTGTTCTTCAGTGTTTGAATTATTATGGCGGGGTTGTTTACTTCTCGGTGGCGACGCGTCGGAGTCGGAAGAAGAGTCACCATAGGAGGCTATGAGAGCCTCCATTCTCCTTTGTTTTAGCTCTGTCTCGCTCTCGTGCACGTCTGTCTCACATGACAGACGGTTGTGCTTGTGTCTCCACTCTTCTCCACTCTCCGGTCCTGCCCAGTCGCCTAGTCTCTCCTCGCTTCTCTGGTCTGTGCTAATTTGTCTACAAGTTGCAGGTTTCATCAGACGCCATTGTCGCGTGTTTCAAGTTCAGAAGTCCGAACCCCGGACGGGTTTGCTCTGCACCAGTCATGGGCTGGGCTCGTGCTTGCCAAAATTTTAGTTGGCCTCACCCGAAGCCCGACCCCAACACTGTAAAATCGAGCCGAGGCCCGGCCCGTTAACAGGTTTATGAACCACCATGTAGGCAGCGGGTATGGCCCGTGGCCCATATATTGGTTTGAGCCTGCATAGCTTGCCACCTGTCTCATTATCAAGAATAAGACTGAACCGATCATTGAATGATCTCAACTAGAAACTAGGGGTGCAATTTGGGCAGATTGGGTCGAGTTGAGGGTCAACCCAAGCCCAGCCCTAAGCCTCAAACCTCAGGCTCGAACCTAACCCAATACGAGTTCAAGCCCAAATTTACAAACCGAGGCGCAACATGAACTCAACCCAATACATCTCGAGCTGGGTTCGCAGAGGTCAGTTGGGCTTGGGCACGGTTATATAATAGATTAATAACTTGCACAAATGTCATTATTAAATGCATAAATACATGATTGATAATTTGTAGTTTATACTTGAATACGTGCAAGTAAAAAATATTTTATATAAATAAAATGCATAACATGTGTGTATTTATATATGTTTGTGCATGGTTGTGAGCTTAAATTAATCGTATACATATTGTAAATAATTAAAAATAATTTAGATATGACAGCATAAATATGTAATATACATACACATTTTATGATTACATAAACTATAGACATATATAAATATATGTATCATAATTCATAAAATGCCAGGCAGGCTTGGGTTGGGTTGGGCTTACGCTACTCGAAGCCTCAACCCAAGCCCAACCCAAGGGAAGGTTAGGCCCAAGTCTTATGACCTAAGCTGGGCCTGCCCAAGTTGCACCCTTACAAGAAATTAGATTTGTACATGGACCCAGCAACCGAACGGGCTGCTACATTTGTCAAGCTTGGACATGATTTTTAGGCTTGTGGTTTGAGTTCGGGCTTTCTCAAAATACCCAGCTCAATAATATTTTATATGATAAAAAATATATTAATAATATATAATATAATTTTTTTCTTTGTTCCTTTTTTTCTTTTCTCAAGTCAAAATATATAAATAAATCAGTTCTATTGTTGAGTAAAAAGACTTTTTGCCCAATTTTCAGCCAGCCTTCAGACCTTATATGAGAGTTAGGTGAGAGCTCAAGATCTAAGGCCCATTGGTCAGGTCAGGCTTAGGCTCAGGCCAAAACGTATTCTGTTAATAAAAAGGCAAAGCCCAGCCTGGCTCTTATTCTTTCTCATTCCTACCCAAAATCAAATTCTAAGATGGAAAAGAATGAGTAAAAATATACAAAATGAAAATATATATTTCTACGAACCAAATACTTTTTTCATAAAAAATGAATTCCTTTTCTAGAAAGGATGAAAGTATATTTTATCTTGTTTGGTTACAAATTTCATTCTCATTCATTTTTTTTTTCATTAATCAAAATAATAATAACAAAGGTATACATAAAATACTCAATAGCAAATATATCGTGGAATCATGCAAGACACACACCAACAAAATACAAATCAATCATATGGGCCCCACATCAATTATACAACAAAAAACTTGATAAGCTTTTGCATTTTGTTGCATAGAGAAAATACAAAAGAAAAAAAAAAAAAAGAAGCACTGTGTAACATCAAAATGAGTAATATGAAGAAGTATGAAATAACACTATAAATTGATGTCTGCATTGACTGAGATATAGTAAGCATTGATGTCTAATAGAAAGAGAGGGGAAAAGGTGTCAATAGTCAAACTTGTTCATGTCTAAAAGTTGGACACTATAAATTGATCAAATTCCAATTAAACCCTTAGACCCTCTTCAGAAAGCCGGGGTGTTAATCTCTAACCAGTTCTCTTGTCACCCTAAAAAGGATATTAAGCATTAACATGTAGACAGACTAATAAGCGCTTAGATTATAAACTATATAAAAGGACAAATCACTAGGACTCACCAGAAACTACAACCTCATCCTACAAATGTATAACACCAAAATAGTAAAAGAGATTGTGGTGGAGAAGAGGATCCATAGGTTGAGTAGCCTCTATAATAAAAAAGCAAGTCATCCGTTCATAAATTCTTTTACAAAATCAAATTCAGCAAGTATAGGAATTGCATTCAATGACATTCATAAGCAAATTAAATTAACATTCATAACCTAATACTCTTGTTGTTGTCTACACAAATTTCACATTAAATTTGGAGCATAAAAAATTGAAGACAAATTTAAATAAATTTAATTAACTTTTTTTTGTAGAAATGTAAGTGGGGTATAAACTCCTTTTGTAATTTTTGCGAAAAAACACCCTCTGATTCTCTTGTCACAAACACAACCCAAATGTGTATTTATAGCTTGTCACAAGCACGATCAAAAAATCTTGGTGACTTGTAGTTGTAGAAGGAACTTGCAATGACCAATTGTATGTGAACAAAGCTTTTATTCACAATCAATTGTTGAGTTGAACATGAATCGCAATGCTAACCTTTAATTGTAAAAGGTTCCTTGGTTGTAATAAATTGATGGAGGCCTTCTTGGCTGAAAGGATTTGTCAAAAACTTTTTACTCTAGTAATTTGACAGATGCTTTTGATTGCAGTAAGTTGAAGACCAAAGTCCCCTAATCGATGTAGCACAGAGTTGTAGCAGCTTTCAATCTTCAAGGGTTGAGGAGATGAAAATCTGGATCTTCCTTCCTTGATCTAGATGCAGTCGTCCCTCCCTTTTTTCTTGTCAAGCCAATGGAGCAGAATTGAGGGGCCAAAAGGGGGGAAGAGCCAGAAGCACCTCACGTCACGCCTCCGCATTTTATAACACTGTGGTGTACTTACCAGACCCGATCGATGGGTTGGACTATGATGAACTTTAGAGCCTTTTACTTTAGAAAGAGATCAAGATGGAGAAAGCAAGGAAGAAACTCAATGACCTCGATTTCGCTACAAATATTTCCACCAAATCTCAATCTAGTAAAGGCACTTCTTACTCAGATCGACCCTCCAATAGTGATAAAGAGAAATCATCTCCATTCAGCCCTAACTTGTCAAAGTCGATTTGATGCTTCAATCAAACATTCATCAGCTAGCTATAAATATCTACCTCTTGTTGGAACTCAGTGGGGTCTTGCATGCTGTGGGAGTGCTGCACCTTGACAGCCACTGATGTTCGACTAAGGGAAGGGCTCCTCTTTCTTCCTTCACTAATCTTAAGCGATGAATCCAAGTCATGGGTTACTTCCTTTATTTCTAAGAATGTATATGTACATCTTTTTTCCTTCCCTGACCATAGTACCATGCTCTACAACATGATTACTATGGATATATGGCCTCATCATGATCCAAAGTAGAGAGGATCCTCCTAATCAACAACTTTTCCTTTGCCTCCACCTCTAGATGGAAACTAGAAAGCTGAGTATTCTTCAATTCTAATGTTACCTCAGGCAACCTTTGATCCACTCTTAGGGAAATTTTGGACCAAATTAGATGCTTGTCTTTCTTTTGTGGATGCCAAAACAAAGGTTGAACCCCTTTTAGAATTGGAAAGGCAATAATTAGTACTCTCTAAGATTGCAGGCAGACCTTTCTTGAAAATGAGGCCACAAGAGTGACCTCCACAATAATTCAACTCGAACAAATTCAATTTTCTCCTCATAGAGTGCGCCTCACGCCTAGGGGTGCAACTTGGGCGGGCCTAGCCCAAGCCTGAACTGGCCCAACCCAAAGTTTTACACGAGGTGGGCTTGGATTTTCGATCCTCAGGCTAGGCTTGGGCCCAAGCCCAACCCAATTATATACATTTATATGTATATATATATCTGTGTGTGTGTGTGTGTGTATACATACATATTTGTATATATAACATTTGTATAGATATTTTGCATACATATTAGCATACATACATAAATATATGTATATATATTTGCATAAATACATTTATCTATGCTTAATTTTAAGAGTGGGTTCATTGACCAACCCGAATGCATCAAATTATAGGGTAGGTTGGGCTGAGGTTGGGAAAGTCGGGCATGACCTCGAGCTTGGGCCTTAAGCCCAAATTTTAGGGTCGGGCCTGGGTTGACCATAAACCCGGCCCAACCCGCCTGACTTGCACTCCATCTCACACCAACCTCATAGCATGTTGCAACCATGCATGCATAGAAAATCTTCTCATGAATGACAATAAGCAAATACAAAAGAGATATTCTGAATGTGTGGCTACAAGTACTGTGAGGTCTGTGTGAGGTGCGCTATGTGAGGAGAAAATCTGGACTCTACTCCTACTCTCCAACGTGGAGGGACAATGTGGTGATATTTCCCTTTGTAGCGCTTAATGTTTATCTTTGTTTATTTTTTTTACCTAATAGAAATGGAAGTTAGAAGTCACTTTGCCTCTGCTTTTGTACTTGGACTTGAGATTCATAGGAACGGGATCTACTCCTCACACATGGGTGCCTCATAGGCACATCCACCGTGCACTAGGAACATCTCCCGTGAATAATAACTTATAAGTATGGGAGATGTTCCCAATGCATGGTAGGATGTGCGTGTGAGGTAAGTGTAAAGCGCCCTGTGTGAGGAGCAGATCCGGTCTCAGATTCAAAAAACCAAGAAATTGTTTGCTTGTTTCACTTAAAAGAGGATTAACCAAACTGTTGCCAGTTGGCTTCATGAATCCACTGGGCAATGGGTTGAGCCAAACTTCACTTGTTCCAAACCACAAGGCATGTAAGGCAAATTAATATTATATTATTTTCTAAATGAAACCAAATGATATATAAAAAGAGTGGAGAACAATTTCAATGATTTAAAACCATACATTTGAAAAACACCTCCCTTAGTTTTTCCTACTTATTTTTAAAATATTTTATACTAAGGGGATGTTTGTTTTTTGGATTTGGAGAGGGGGGAAAATTGGTCAATGGGAAGTTCTCATTGACCAATAATCACATATTCATTTTTCAGCTTTATGTGGGGAACAGTGAAGGTTTATTATCCTAGGTATCACTCACCCAAGAAAGTGATACCCATCTCCTAGGTGGGTAAATAACTTTCTCATGTAGGGAGAAAGTTGCCAACACTTGAATGAGACAAAAATGCCCCTTCTGATAATGGATTTCTATGGCTAAAATGGTCATTGCCTTATTTACCTGAACATTATTAGAGAGAAAGAGAGTTTAAACTCGACTTTCATGAGAGGTACAACACAGTATAAACCGACTAAGATGCTGGCCGAAGGTAGTCCGATGCCCCTGCTCCGAACTATTGTTGTTGCTTCTTGTATGCATTATCATTGCCCATTTCTTGAGCCACCATAACTTCCAGCTCGCGATTGCTCCAAAGAATACAACAGTCATCACAAACAACTTACTATGAAATACAACACCCCAACCCCACAAGTAAAATGGTGTTACAAAGCATACAGAGCATCCATAGGTGATGGCCATTGATACCACGGCTAGCCGCAGCCAGGGTTTCAGAGGAAATTTGCTTGTGAGCAAGGAGATTATGACGAGAGACATAAGAAATCCCACAGTATTGGAAATTATGAATGAGACAAAGCATGTCATCTGTGAAGCCATTAGTTGACATCTAGCCCATTCCAATCCCACAGTATTGGAAATTATGAATTGGAATAGCCCATTCCAATTCTGATTCCAAACCCATATTCTTGTGAACCAAGTGGGGCCTTATTATAGAAGACCTACTAAATAGTTGACATCTAGGTTTTAAACGCTATTGATACTTACGTTCAAAGGTTTCAAGGTTTTAAAAGTTATTCATTCAAATAGTTGGTGACCAATGTTCAAAATGGCATCAATTCGATCCTGCCTGTGAATTAGCATCAATTCCGAGCTGGCACCCACCCCAATTATACTTTGGGCCTAAAAATTTTGACCCTGGGCTGAACCATCATTCTCCCTTCATTTTACGACCAACAAGGTCCAACATTCAACATATTGATTCCGAGATAGGGTGTACCTCAATGTTTTAAAAAACGACCCAAAACTGTAACCGTTCTGGCCATCGATTTTTGGGTCGATGGTTAGACCGTCTGGTTTGAATGGACGGGCCATTGTGATAAAAAATGAAAAAAAATAATTAAAATAAAAAATGGTCAAAACCGTTGCACGGGTTGAGGGTTCAACCACCTAGATCAACAGGTCATTGACCAATTCAATGGTTTTTTGCTAAGGACTAGGTTTGGGGTAAAATGGGATCAGTTGCCTAAATAGTTTCCAGGCCAAACAGTCCAACCATCCGGGTCAATAGCGGTTCAAAAATCATAGTATATCATGAAATAATGACATATGGCATAGACGGAATGATTTAATATTAACACTATTCTTCCACTCTTGTTTTTTGATAAATAGGAAGAAAAGCAAGAATTATAAAGAAGATGATTGTTTGGTTACAAGCCCATAGGCATCAAATAAATAAACAAAATACAACTTAAGATCTTTGGCATTAGAACTTTTTTTTTGTTTTTTTTTTAAGATAAAGAGTAGAATATATTAAACTGGGGAACAAATACAAAGTTCGTTACGGAGGGGAGAAAAGAGTTGCTGCGACATATGTTTATACCATTTTGCTAGTTCATGCGCAGGAACATTATACTTTCGGTTAATATGTACAAACTTAACAGAATTAAAACAAGAAAATAAGTTGGTGGTTGAAGTAACTAACCAAGGCAAATCAGCCCGACGTTCAAGTGCATTAATCACCACCCTAGAGCCTGAACAGATCATCAAGTTGGATTTTTTCAATTGGCATTAGAACTTGAAGAGACTAATTGATGAGCTAAATTTTCCAATCTGTTTGCTTCCCTAAAAAGATGCTGATATACCATTTTGATGCGGTTGTTCCGCTTACTTAGTTCATGTCACTCACGAATGAGGTTACTAATGTTCCATGGCAGCTGTGTTCAGCCACAAGAGTCTGAGTTCTGTGCATTCATGGGTGCACTGGACGCGTGAACCCCCCCCCCCCCCCCCCACCAATAAGGAATTACCGCGTCAGCATTTTGAATTTTGGCTTTAGTTAACGGGCTTTCTGTCATTAATAACTAGAGTTTGGTTGAACAGAACACAAAAGGACAAAAATACATCAAACCACTCAAGGATTTCATTTTCTTCCTTTCCTACGCCGAGCCTTACCTCAAAAACATCCACATCCCACCGGCGTTCGTGGATGCAAAATCCACTCACAAAAAATACATCCAGAAAAGGTTATAGGCTGACTTGGTAGAGAAAGTTCCCTTTGGGTCTGGTTTCCAGATCGAGGAATCTACTACATCGCTTGATGGGATAAGGATCGCTCTTATTTGGTCCCAAACATTCACTGGAATCAGGCCTAGAATCTCTCTTTGTTTTAGACTTTTGAGTTGCATATAAATTCACTCACCATGCAATTTCTATTTTGCTGGGGGGATTCCACACTATTGCTTAGGCTCCATTTGGAAGGAATACAAATATAAATATGTAGAGCACAAAACCATGTATTTTGTATGTATTTATTCTATACAAATTTGTATTTGTACTGAGCCTTAAGGGGGAATTTCTTCTCTTGTTCTTGAGGGAGATTCGCTTATTGTCATGAAGAGTTTGTTGCACTATGATTCTCCTCCTCCTTGGAAGATCAGACACATCATTGAAGATTGCAAATTCCTCTTATTCAGTTTCCCTCACTGCTCGTTTTGTTGGATATCTCATACAGCTAATTAGGCAGCACATAAGTTGGCTAAACAAGCTCTTTTTAGGGGGGCATTCTTTTTTGGATTTTGAGGGGGGGAAGTTGGTCAATGGGATTTTGGTTCCCGTTGACTAAGAATCCCATGCTCCCTGGTCCCGGCATTAATCTGAATTCTTGGAACCAAAATTCTATTGACCAACTTCCCCCCCCCCCCCCCCCCCCCTCTCAAAATCCAAAAAAAGAATACCCCTTAATTATAATCGTATGTCAATGAACTTTGGCAGACTTTTTGCCTTAGAAAACACTGTTCTTCCTATGCTCATATGCATTGTCCGTATCCCTGTTAGTATCAACCAATATGTTAATAAAAATCATATTTATTAAATTCAAGCTGCCCTTTTGCCTTTCACTCATTTTTGTCATGCCTTATTAATTGTGCTTCTCCTAGATTTCAAATTTCAAATTAAGATATGTGGCAGAGAAAAAAAATGAGAAAAATCCATTTGATTAAATGAATTCCTCTCAATCCTAATGAATTAAAAATCAATTTTGATACTTCTGTTTTTTAAGCCAACTTTGATGCTTCAAAATAATCAGATAATAGTTGCGCTTATGAGTGTATTGCTCGAAATTCTATTTGAGAAATTCTCAAAATTGTAGCTGGACCGATAGGAAATTATAAAAAAAAAAAAAAAAATCAACTCTCAGCTACCTTTTCAATAGCGGTAGTTGAGAGTTGGCCTAGAGGCCCACAAAAAATTGTTTGATTTGGGTTGTTGAATCGTTGATCTGTTCGACCCAGTCAATTGGGTCATGAGTTGGAAACTCAGTGTATGTAATTTTGTGTTAGATTGTTTGATTGTGATGATTTTGTTTTCTTTTGTGTAATTTTCTGAGATTTATTTTCCTCAAGAAAAATTCTTTTTCTTTTTGCCTCAAATCACAAATGTTAGTTTTTTTAAAACTATAAGTTAAACATAAAATAATATTTATATATACATTATTACATAAACTGGAAACCTGCAAACCCAAAGGCAAGATGAGACTTTGAGACCAAGCAGCTCTGTTTGAAAAAATGGCTTGCAAGGTAGAGAGATTCAAGGCCTTTTTTTAATGGAGATTCAAAGGGTTCAAGGCTTCAAGCTACATTCAGTTATAAAATCCGGGAAGGAAACTAAAGTGATTATTCAGAAATTTCAGTTGAGAGTTGAGACTACGCATCACATTTGTTTTGATTTGGACCACATCCAAATCAAAATCAATTTGGATGGATAATACATATTGAATTGGACCAATTCAGACTTAATGGTCCAAAGTATTTACTGGATTGGATTAGACCTGGACCATCTGTAATAGATTTATATTGGATTGGTCAGATTGAACTAATATCTTGTCCATTAAGAATACAGGTATCAATGGACAAGGTTTGGATTAGAATCAATCTAAATTAAAACTAGTTCGAACAGATTGGATGATCCAAACATTAAGTTAGAATAGTCCAAAATGGTCCAAAGTATTCATCGGATTGGATTGGTCCCAAGCCATTTGTAAAGGATTCATATTGGACCAAATTTGGTCCAATTGACACCCCTAGCAGGGATGCCACTTAGACAGGTTCAGGTTGGGATTTTATTAAAATTTTAATAGACCTAATTTAAAAACTCGGATCCAGCAGTGTAAAATCTTAAAATTGATTATTCAACTTGCACCCTAGTTTGTAAGTTTATTTCAAAATATAAAACGAAAAAGAAAAAAAAATAAGACATATTACATCCATCTGTAAAGGGTTTAGATCGTGAACAAGAAAAAGAGATATTATTATTACCAAATATTTGTTTAACATCAAGTCGTTGTAGTATAGTGGTGAGTATTCCCGCCTGTCACGCGGGTGACCCGGGTTCGATCCCCGGCAACGGCGTTATTTTTGTTTTGCTTATTTTTATGTAAATATGTTATTTTTATTATCAAACCAGTCGGTCCAGGGCGGGTTAGTATGTTCTGATAAAGCATCCGGCCGTCGGGTTGAGTTGGACCGCTTTTAGCTGAGCGCGATCAAAACTGCACCTCCTAATGGCAGCACAACTGGTTCAGTACAGATCCTCTCTATTCAAAATGCTTCACAAGAGTTACAGCTGCTCACCTCACAGCATCCTCCTAGGCTCCTATTGGCCCATGAAAAGTATATAATTGTTTTAAAGTTTTTTTTTTTTTTTTTATTTTAACCACAATAAATTGGAATCGGTTTAAATCTGAAGCTGATCCGAATCCAATTGAATTACGGCCCTACTCTTTCCATTTTATTTCCACAAGTGTGGTATCTAATAAAGGATATTAGATCTGTTCATCACACAGGGCGCCTTATACCCACCTCATATGCACATCCTACCATGCATTGGAAATATCTCCAGTACTTATTAGTTATTATTCATCAGAGATGTTCTCAATGCATGGTGGATGGAGCAGTTATTAATTAAAGATGTTTTGGTTTAGAATCAGTGTCGTCGGATTGAATGCAAAATCGTTTTGATCATTGCTGCATCACGACACACGAGTTAAATGATTTGAGCATTTGATTCGACTAGCTGTTTTGAGTTATTGAGTATATAAAATACAAAAAATAAAAAATTGTAGAATGTTTTAAAGCAATTGATATAAAATACCAATTGTTCCTCTCAGGTGGATGGGGTGCAAATGGGATTAATATCCATTTATCCTAATCCAAATTCGAGTTTTTGATTAAGACAATTTTAGTTCAGTTTATCTATAATTTGACTAAATATTTATGACCCGCATCCACCTGATCCCTTACACTTCATTTGTTTGCAGTGTAAATGTGAAATAGATGTAAATTTTACATTAATACCGAACCAAATCAACTAATATACCAACGAGTCACCTCACCGTTTGGCACTGAAGTGCTGCGACAGGAATAGAAAGAACCGATCAGACCTTGTGGAGGCTTGGAGCGTGTTTAAGCCCATGTATGCATACGTGTTTTTGATTTATTGTTTAGGCTGCGTTTGGAAATGATGTAAACAGAGTGCAAATCTCAGTTTAGGGTAAATTTGCAGTCTGATTTACTTTTATCTGTGTTTGACAATATTACATTTATGCATTAACAAATGACAGACCAATGCATATTTAATGATAATAAGATGTAAAAGTACGTCAATAAAATAGAAGTAAATTTGCATTCAAGTGGACTTTTGATAAAAAAAAAAGCATATACTTTATTGGAATTCATGTTTGCATCATTACAGCTAAAAGTCAATTTGGTAACAAGGTAAATTTGTCAATGCAAAACTAACCCAATTTTACAATTTATACGAACTGTTTTACACTACATATTTACATTCACACTTATTTACATCGTTTCCAAACGCAGCCTTAAGTGCCTATGAAATGATTTCCTAGGAGAAAACTGGTATTATTGAAAATTCACTACTATTAGAAATTAGATAAATAGAAAATATAGAAAAAGTAAATATCATTTTTGTTTTGAGTGTTCTTCTCTAAATAAACCAGTTTTCTATGAAATAAAAAGATTTTCTTTTCTCACTCTTTATTCAATTAAATAATAGGTCTGACATCATCCTGTAAGCTACCCAAAGCATCATATTCTCAATACACTACACTATCTATATATTGTTTATATACACAATTAATGCAATGGATTTAGGCTGTGTGGGAGATCGGCTTCAGTCAGTGCAAGGCCCGTTCAAATATCATTCGAACAGTCTTTACAGCCTTGCATCGGGAACATCTCCATAATTGTGTGCTTTATTTCATGAGAAGATATTCCCAATGCAAGGTTATAATGGTTATTAACAGGTTCCACACTGACTGAATCCAGTTTTGCTTCTCAAGAAATAAGTTGTGGAAAAGTTCTTGAGCAATACAGTTCCCCCTTTCTCACTTGCTTTTCAAGGAACCAAAATTTACCCTCAATAAGTTTGTGATATATGCACTATTGAGTTTTGTATTTTTCAACTAAGGCCAAATTGCCCATTGAATCAAGCCTGGGAAATGCTTCCATCAAGATATAATTAGTCCCCTTTAGACGACAAAAAATTAAAAAGAAAAATACTGCTGTATTATAAGTTAATATATACATAATATTTGAAAGGTTTTCATTTGATGTGAAATTTTACACAACCAAATATCTCCCAAAAATCATGAATTCACAAAGATAAAAAGAGGTGGTGTTGCAATTATCTGACTCTGCTGGACGAATTAGTGCATTATCCTTCATTAAAAATGTAAGCTCAAATTGGCATCCTCTTGAAACATTTCAGGAAAAAAAAGAAAAAAAGCTGAAAGAATTTCAACAACTCTTTAACTAAGTTGAAAAAGTACTCCAGTTCAATTTCCAGACATGATAATTAGAAATCACACAACCTAGCTTTAAGACTTTGCAATAGGCTTCATGGGAAGCACTATGGTGGCGTTTGATAAATCTAGAATCTAAAATCTGAAAAGTTAGAAAGATATTAAAAAGTATTTAAAATCTGAAAAGAAACATAGATGCTTTATGACTTTTTAGGGGCTCAGAACAAAGAATGTTGTTTGCTTTGGATCAAACCTTCAACATCTGAAATTCCTTAATTTTACCATTTTACCCCTAAAACATACTATTTGGTAATTTTGAGTTCAATTTGTACTATTTCATAAAATCTAATTTATTAAATTCAAAATGATATTGAAAAATATGAATAAATTATAAAAAAATTAAAATAAGAGTAAAATTGAAAATACATATAAATTTATAAATTAAAAATAAATTATTAAAAGTTAAAATAATAATGAAAATAGTAATAGAGTCTACAAAACAATGAAAAAAATGTTTCATAATTATCAAATTATTATTAAAATATTTAATAATTAATAATTAATTTAAATAAAAATTATAAAATCGAATGCCATTGTTGAGACATGGTCACCGCTGAGAAAGAGAGAGAGAGGGATAGGGAAATTGAACGCCGATGCTGAGACAGGGCCGCTACAACTAAGGGAGAGTTGCAGTGGCGGTGGTGAGAAGACATGGGGAGAGAGAAAGAGAGAGGGTGGAGGAAAATCGAATGTTGTTGCTAAGAGTTGCAGTGGTAGTGGCGGGAAGATAGGGGAGAGAGAGAGGGGGGCAGAGAGAGAAGGGCGGAGGGAAAAGCTTGTGCTGTTGATTCTCTGTTAGTGAAGAAGAAGAAGAAGAGAGAGAATGAAGGGCATAACGAGAATGGGCATTTTTGTCTTTTAATGCGATAT
Source organism: Nelumbo nucifera (assembly GCF_055504915.1). Classification (NCBI taxonomy): domain Eukaryota; kingdom Viridiplantae; phylum Streptophyta; class Magnoliopsida; order Proteales; family Nelumbonaceae; genus Nelumbo; species Nelumbo nucifera. Next base: position 32,027,968 of record NC_142654.1, read on the forward strand.
GAAAAACGTCTTAGCGTGTTAAGTCACTGGCCTGCCTCTTACAAATTCAGATATGAAAGTGCATTTCAGACGCTTTTTTAAAACTCATCGCAAACATAGGTGGCATTTGAAAAGCAATATTTTCAGACTTCAGAGGTCTAAAAATGTGAGGAGAAAACTCTAACATATGCTATTATTATTTTTATACTTTTATCTTTTCCCTTTTGTCCATATAAAAATATAAGATAAAAATGCTCATTCCACATTTTTTTGGTTTTTTTTCTCCTCACATCATATTCCTCGGGATCCCAATTGAAAGCCTATCTCCAATAAGTCATATGGAAAGCTATACTAAAAAATGAAGGAAAGGAAGAAAAAAGTATTTAATTTAATTTAATTAGATAATGAATATTTTAACAAAAACAAATAATATTTTAAAAATCATCTTGCATTTTATTCAAAGAAGTGCACCAGATAGTATCTACTATCAACAAAACACTCCCAACACCATCTCAACATTACACCTCCCTTGTCATTCATAGGGAGTTATTCCTGATGTGCAACTATCATGGCTAGGAATTGGGATCTACTCCTCAAAATGACCCAACCACATCCAATCATATACTGGAAACATCTTCCATGAATAATAACATAGAAATATGAAAGATGTTCCTAATGTGTGGATGATAAAGATGTGAGGTCGAAGTGAGGAGCAAATCCAGACTCCAGACTCCATGGCTAGTTGGGAAAGTGTTGTGAATTCCCTGAATCCAATTGGGATTTGCTCTTCACATAACACTCTTCACACCGACCTCAAGCCAAGGTTATTAAAAATAACCTGAAGATATAACCAATCAGGGACCATTTTTCGGTTTCGTGGTTCAACTGTCCAAGTCGAACGATTTGACCCGTGACATCATAAATCAATTAAAAATAAAAAATATATTTTAGCAGTTTATAGTATATATGAGAATTTAAAATCCCATGACCTCAAGCCAAGGTCGAAGGATTTAACGGTTGTCTGACCTTTTCAACGGAATTTTAAATTTTAGTGGTTTATAGTATAATTGGACCTAGGGGCTGAGCGGTTACTGGTTTTTCGGGTCTCACCTCACCTTAACATCCATTAAAACATCTCATATGAATAATACCATTCAAGTATGGAAAAGTGTTCCCGATGTACGCCTAAAACATGATATGAGAATCATGGTAGATCTTTTAAATAATGTGGAAGTTTTCCATTGTCGGTGGCAAAATCAATCAGAGATCAAACCCAACAAATTCCCGGGTTGGGACCTAATACCAACATAAAGAGTAGGTTAAAAACCTCTAACAACTTGATCTATCATCTAAGGACAGGAGTAGAGAGAGAGAGAGAGAGAGTAAAGTAAAGCGGGGAAGGATAAGAGTCAAGCGGCTCTCAAAAGCTCCATGTGTTGGTTCGAGAATCCGGCCAAGAAAGTGGCTTCAATATCTGACTGACAAGACAAGTAAGTGATAGGGATTAATAATTGTACGTTAATTCTAAAAAGTAACCAATTAATTGAAAGCGGGGTGAGTGTTGATTTGACACTCAAGTCTATCATGTTTGTTGTACGGCGATCAATTTGGAGTATTGGGTTTGGGACCACGGAGTTGGGAGAGATAAGGTTGGAATCCGACTCTCGTACAAGATACGGTGGTTTGAACAGTAAAAACCCTCATGGAGATTTTTAGACTCTACTCCACTTCACAGTTCTGATATGACAGTAAAAACCCCATAGAATGGAATTAAGATTTCTGGGGTGGATTGAACACTAAAAAACCCATATTTAATAAATTCTGCCATAGGCGTAACTTCACTACTTCTTCCCTTACAAACGGTTGTAATTATGTTATTAGTGGTGCCTAAATGTCATAAACAGTTGTAACTATTACTTTTTTTTTTTATATTTTATAAAACAAATAAAATATAAATATTGAATAAAAAAATGTAAATAAAATCAAACACATAAAGAATGACAGTCTTTGTTTGTGCTTTTTAGTTAAGACACCTATGGTTTCTTCATGTTTGAATTTGGATTTTCTCATCAGAGCATGCCTCAAAGTGCATCGCAATTATACATTGGGAATATCTTCTTATTAACGATGACATCAAATATATAATCTGTTTTCAATGCACAACTACAATGTGTTGTGAGACTGTGTACGAAGCAAATCTGATCTCTATATTTCTTAAAACATTATCCATCCCTTATGAGTCCCAATCTGCTGACTTCCACACATTGTTGACCATGTGCATCCAGTTATACATCAAGAATATCGGTGTTTTAAAATACAACAGATGTTCCTAGGAATGTATCATGGTAAGCAGATCTGAACTCATCTCTTATGCATTTCAACCCATCTTTGAATAAAATACATTTCAACACCCTCCCAATATGATCTGATACCACACATTTCATATATAGGGAGTCCCAACTCTCAATTTTATGGTGGGTCCCATTCTCAACTAATTGTGAGTGAAGGCATGGTTTTGAAAATCTGATTTTGGACTTGAAAACCGTTTGATCAGAATTCAGACGAACAGACTGTTCAACCCAAGAAAACGGTGGTCGAAACGGTCGTCTTGGAGTCGATATTTATTCGTGATAGGTTGCCCAAACCCGACGCGCAATAATTGCGCATGATTTTGTCTCTAGGCCATCCATTCTCCGTCAATGACCCGCGAATCGTCAACACCAATCACTGAGAGTCGAATCGACTCACTTGTGTCGCTGAGGTATCGGGTCGGGGTCGGGGTCGGGTGTTTCTCCGATTCTATACACTACTGTAAGAAAAAAGGCTGATATCAAAGAGAAAGCGTGTACTACTAACTAAGAATTTCTTTCGCTCTCTCTCGCAATGGATGCACTCGTGGCTGATTTCCAGGAGAAGATCCTCTGTGGTCTGGAACTAATGATGACTCTAAAATCCCAACGCGACGAGTTGCGGAGTGATTTGCAGAGAGAGCGACAACTGCGGTATGAGTTTCAGAAAGAGCGCGATAAGTTACAGACAGAGCGTGATGATTTACGCAACGAGCGAGACAGGATGCAGAGGAAGCAGGAGGAGCTTCGGAACAAGCTAAACGAGCTGCAGATTGAGCGTGACAGGGCTGCCACAGGGGCCGAGCAGATGAGGAGAAAAAGGAGTGATGGGGAAGAGGGCACGAGTTCTGAAGAGAGGTGGCAGTTCTCCGAGATAACTTCCACCGAAATTGAGAGAGCAACTGCCAACTTTGATCCATCGAAGAAGATCAGTGAAGGGGTAAATGGGAGGAGCGTCTACAGAGGTCAACTTCGGAACACCCAGGTGGCTATTAAGATATCCGGCTTCGATAATTTGCAGAACCGCACAGAATTCCACAGGGAGGTAACAAAGAAAAAGCCCCATTTCTGTTTTTTCCTTTTATACATTGCTATTTGCTAGCTCTTCCATCGTCGATCATCTCCATAATCCAGTCTGATCTGAATATTTAAAAAGTAAAAACTGAGTATCAAGGGGGTGATATATATGATCACTTGATTGAATCATCACTTTTCAGCTGTAAGCGAGCTGATGATCAACTCATCAATGTATGTATAATAACAATGAATGGTTCATGTCCATTGGCCTGATTCAGGTGGAAGTCTTGAGCAGGGTGAGGCATCCAAACATTGTCTCACTCATTGGAGTCTGCCCAGAAAATTACTTGCTTGTATACGAGTATCTCCCCAGTGGCACCCTCGAAGACCGGCTCAACTGTAAGGATGATACTAGTCCTCTTTCATGGCAAATCAGAACGCGCATTGCGGCCGAGATATGTTCAGCCATCATCTTCCTCCATTCCAACCATCCTTACAGGATTGTCCATGGCAATCTCAGGCCTGAAAATGTACTTCTGGATGAGAACCTTGTCAGCAAACTCTGTGGTTTCGGCAATTCTGGCTTAATTCCCCGGGAGGGAGTGTCACCCAGAACCTCCACACCATGCCGGAGAATTGACCCCATTGCCCGTGCTTATGTCGACCCAGAATTCGTAGAAACTCAAGAGTTAACACCAGCATCAGACGTGTACTCATTTGGTGTCATACTGCTACTGCTTCTGACGGGGGGACCAGCCATGGGTATAGTGCAGACGGTGAAGTCTGCATTAAATAACGGGACCCTCGATAAGATGTTGGATGAATCTGCGGGGAGTTGGCCTCTTGAGCAGGCAAAGCAATTGATTTACTGGGCACTCAAGTGCTGTGAAGAGATACGACAGAGGCGACCAGACCTTGAATTGATCACAATTACGCTGGAGCGTCTGAAACAAGGTTCATGTGGAGCATCGTCGTCATCAAGCCGTCCAATATCAGAATCAGAGCCGCGTGAGACTCCATCGCATTTCCTTTGCCCTATTTTTCAGGTTAGTTTCTGAAATACAGTAGAATGGATGCTGGTTCTTGAAGAAATCCTGTGACAGACTTGAAAATGGATCATGCTCTAGCATTAAAATTTTGATATTACTTGCAGGAAACCATGCGGGACCCGCGTATGGCAGCAGACGGCTACACTTACGAATATGCAGCAATCAGAGAATGGCTGGACAGAGGGCATGACACGTCACCCATGACAAATCTTCCGCTCATCAACCAAGAACTAACTCCTAACCTCACTCTACGTTCTGCAATTCAAGAGTGGCTTGACTACTCCTGATTTTTTTACTTTCCCATTCCATTTTGTGTATAAAGCAAGCTTACAAGATCTCTTCCTTCGTTATAACAGCTTTGTGCAAGTTGTTTAATGGTGTGATATATTTGAGTTTCAGACCTTTGTTTTGGTTTCTTCTACATTTTTTCCCGTTTGAGTTCAACGTATTCAGACAGACTATAATTAATTCAGGCCTTAGACATTAAAGATGCATAATTCAGGTCTTGGCTGATGGGTGTGGAAAGCTTAAAAGTCCTGAGAGTGTCACCCGTTATTCGTAGACGAATTCATTTTATGTTTCTATTTTACCTTAGACTGTGTCTGGTTCTTAATGAAGAGATCAAGAGAACGATAAAAAAAAAAAAACAGATTAAAATATTTCAGCTATCTTTTCTAGGAGTGAAAACTTCGTAAATGTAAATCTTTGTTTACAAAGAAAACAAAGTTTTCATCTTTGGACTAAAATATAGCTCAAATATTTCAGCCTGAAACATTTTTCACCCATTTTACATTGAAAGTTGGAAAAAAAACCTTATTGACTGGAAATTCAGACTATTATTGGGTTCAAATTCAGATGCTAAAACCACAGGATGGATATGAGATTTCATTTGACATAGCATCCATGGGTACGAGCTTTGACTCGAATAGAATCAAGCTTGGACTGACTTGGAGCTCCTGTCTTGTAAACATATACACCATTTACAAATGGCTATAGAAGGAAAATGTCGTGCTCACTGCTCGGTTCAAATTTCAAAAATTAAAACCTACTTCAAAATTGGATTCCTTGATTTTGAGTTGATGAACGCATTGGTTCTCAAAATAGAGTGCATAAAATATTGAGGTCTTTAAAATATAATTACACAAGTTACGGCAGGCTTTGCCCTTCTGACAACTTATACTTAATTCTACTGTAATGGAAATTTACATATTTTATAGGTTTTATTACCAATCTTACACTCAATTCCACTGAATTTGCACGTAAAGATACGCTTCTGTGAGGAGCTTCCATTTGCATGGCATCTGTTCAGTTCTTCAACAAGCGGCTTGAGTGAATGGCTGATGTCACCTAGTGCCCATGCTAAGGATATGTGAGGCCGCGGATCCTACAATTAAGATTGTCCTATACAAATTAAGAGCCTCTCCACATCATTAAAAAATGGATAAATGCACATACTTCATTCTTGAAGTTGGGGGACTATCTACCAAAAAAAAAAAAAAATAGTCAAGGGACTGAAGAGATGAATGACCATGTATCACTGGGATAGTCTAACCTTGTAAAATTCAGGGAGATTGTGCAGCCTATAAATTTCATTCACAGCATTAATCTGCCTTGTTATCTGAAAGCAATTTCAAACAAAATCAACCTCATGAAACAGTGCAAGTAGAAAACTTCCATATAGAACTGCAATCTTAACATATATGTAATAATTATGTTGCTTGAGAAATTCTAATACATTTATTCAGTTAACCAAAGAGAGACAAGATCCCTAAACCAATATGGCAACACTTGTCCAACTACATCCATATAGAACTGCAATCTTAACATACGTACATATGTATACTATTATTCCAAACCCATACAGAACAGTTCAAACCGATGTTTCTTTAACCAAAACTTTTGCTGAAAAGTACTAGTCAGAGATGTGTAACAAAACAAAAAAGAACTAAATTAGCATCATTGTGAATGTAGAAAAGTTTAAATCATATTAAAAAGATTATTTTAGCTTCAAGAATTCACCACCTAATTGAAGAAAATCAAGAATGCAATGGAGGTGATTGAATCAAGCAAAACTCCTAGACAGAGAGCAACCCAAATCTTAAGTGCAATGCTGTTTCTGTTATTACTTTGATTTCATGTTCGGGTTCATTGCCAAAAAAACAAGCTTTGGATAACCAAACCCTGGTCGTACACAAAATCAACATACATGAAAACCTTCGCCAGTGAATTTGTCTTCTCCAACTAAATACCTGGCTACCACATTAATAATAATAATAATAATAATAATAATAATAATAATAATAATAATAATAATAATAATAATAGTAATAGTAATAATAATAACAATAAATGCAAGACAGAGCATTCATTAAAACCCATAAAACTAGGGAAGCACCAGCTGGTCCAGGTATTTAGTTTGATGACACACTACAAAAGTTGTATGTACAAAAAACAGTCCAATAACATATATTATATTTCAAATAAAGTGCTTGATGACAACCCTCACATATTCAACCATCAGAACAAGGAATTTCCCCATGGCAAATATCTGTTCTTTATGTGGTTTACATACTTCAGACTGAAGTAAGTGCATGCATAGAAATGATCTAAGAACAAAAAAAAAATAGTGCATTAATAAGACCAAATATGGTGAGTATAAACCCCTATAGTGAAGTGCAAAATAATGAATCAGATACCAATCAGAAGCTTTTTTGAGAAAAGATAAAGTATAATTGTATAAATAAAAAGGTCATTTGTGCAAAGAGAAGCTGTACAAAAACAAACCAGGACCTCAAAAAAAGGCCATCCTCAAAAAAGTACAATCAGATGTATCTTCTTTAAAACCTGAATGTATAGACAACCAACTTCTAACAAACTCTATAGCAATGTTGATGACCTCAGCTTCAGAGGACGCTTTGTGACAAAAAAATCCTACCGTTCCTTTCAATCCATACAGCCCACAGAATTGCCAATAGAGGACCAGCAGACTTTCCCTTTCTTTGTCATCCCTGGTATATGCCATGCCTCCAAGCATGCTCCAACTTACCTTTAGGATCTTTAGAAAGTAGCTCCATATCTCTGTTACAAACTTGCAGTGTAAAAACAGATGATTAACTGTTTCCGTCTCCACACTGCAAAGACTGCAACTCAGATGATTAACTGAGAATCTCCTGATCTGTTCCACTTCCACACTCTTGAATCCAGCAAATGTTATCACCCCTCAACACAAAGGAATCAGCTTCCAGCACCTCTTTACCAACTGTCACATTCAACAATGTGAGAAACAGCTCTTTGAGAGAACTCTCCCCAATTCAAGGATCTAAGCAAAATCTGATCCTTCTACCATCTCCTATTTTAAACCTGGCACATCGTCTGAATAGGGTGGAAGCTCTACAAATTCCTTCCCACAGACAGCACCCATTAGTCAAAAGGGGAAAACCACTGTCCCAACCATTAATATCCTTCTCAGCTATTACCTTCCTCCATAGATTATCTGGCTCGGCAGCAAACCTCCAGTGCCAACTGCCTAACAAGGCTAGGTTGAAAGACTTTAAATTTCTTATCCCCAAGCCCCCTTGTGGTTGGAGTTTGCAGATCTGACCCCAGTTCACAAGATGATACTTGTGAGAGTCTTTCCATCCCACCCAAAGAAAATCTCTCGTCTTTCTTTCTAAAACCTCCACTACCTCCAAGGAGATTGGAAAAAGAGACATAAAATAGGTTGGCAAGCTTGCTAAAACACTTTTAATAAGAGTTACCTTCCCACCTTTGGAGACATGCCTTGCTTTCCAAGTGGCCAATTTTCTATCCATCCTCTCTACGATTGGATTCCAGATAGCTTTGGATGTGCATTGGGCACCAAGTGCAGCCCCAAATAGTTAGTGGGTAGAAGACCTACTTTGCAGCCCAAAAGATCAGCCAAACTCTGAATGTTAGAGATTTCTCCCATGGCTATCATTTCACTTTTCATTAGGTTCACCTTTATCCCTAAAACAATCTTGAACCAGAAAAAGAGATGCTTTAGATTAAGAACTCGATTCTCCGACGCCTTACAAAAAAAGAGGGTGTCATATGCATACTGCAGAATAGAAATAGATGTACCATTTGGGCTCACTTCAAAACCCTCCAACAGCTTTATCTCCACAGCCTTATCCACCAATTTACTAAGACCTTCCATCACTATTAAAAAGAGAGGAGATGAGGGATCCCCTTGCCTTAAACCTCTCGAACTTTGGAAGTTATCTTACAGTGGAAATGCACACTTTCATCCAACTTCTCCATTTTGAGGCAAAGTGCATTATTTCCAACAAATAGTCCAGAAAAAACCAATTAACATGGTTGTAAGCCTTTTCTAGGTCTATTTTACAGACCAACCCATTCCACCCACTTCTCTTTCTTGAATCAATTAGCTCATTGGCTATGAGTACGACATTATGACTATGCTTGTTGTGAACAAAAGCTCCTTGGTACTTGGAGATCAAGGAATCTATCACTTATCTTAACCAAGTGGCCAGAATTTTTGCCAGGACTTTGTAAACACCTCCAACCAAACTGATTGGTCTGAAACCCTTCAACTCAGGAGCTCCTTCCTTCTTGGGAATTAAGGATATAAAAGTTGCATTCAAAGTTCAAACTTCTTTCCAAGGCTGCAGAATCATTCCTGAGAAGACTTTGTGTTGCTAAGTCATTGTCTCAAGCTAACCCTAAATTCCAAACACTAACAAAACACACACACATCAAAATTCATTGATTTTGATCTTGATTGGATTCTTGATTCCAAGTACACCTTTGTCTTCTTTAGGTCTAATGGAATAACTCCTTCCTTGAGTGTGTATGGCTGTGCATGTGTGTATGTCACTATGTGGTTTTCTGGTTCTTTTGTGTATGAACTGAAGTTACATTTTAAAGTGAAACTGATTTTCAAAGGATAAAGGAGAAAAAAAGGTTCTCACCTCAGCTAAACCACATGCAGCAACTTCCATAGAAAGAAAGGATCGGGTATGATCATCATTTACAAAAACCTCCCACTTACTAAAATCTATCCAATATCTGCTTTCCATTTTTTCCAGAGCAAAGAAAATGATTACAATGTCAGCAAAATCATAGAGCAGAAAGTGAATAATTTGATAATTGACAACTGAAGACGAAAGTGTTAATATAAGTATGATCTGACCGCTTCTGAGACTGCAACTTTTGGCAAAGCATCGACACCATTGAGTCAATTTGGTGCGCTCTGATTGGAACTGTTCTCCCCAAACTAATGTGGAATTCCCTCCCTAAAGCAACTTGTTCAAGCTTTTGGTCGTCTTTGCACAAATTATTGAGTAGAATATCAACATCAACAACATGAAGACCAGGCAAAAGAGATGCAGCTTTCTTCAAATAATGGAATAGTTCTTTCCTTGTTGTGGCAGGTATATGAACTGCAGATAAATGAATTAACCGATATTATAATAGGCATCAAGAAACTCGTAATATCGAACAGAGTGGAAGGTGACATCTGCATAAAAATGAAATACAAGACAATACAATGTGCAACAACTTCCAATTTTCATACCCATGCAAAAGCACAGGGCATCTCTTCAGATATGATGGTAGCAAAGAACCACTACAAATCAAAGGAACCGATGTTCCTCTCTCAAATTATTTTATGGCAAGGAGCTGTGTTGTTTGATTTCATTCAGAACCACACCTTTCTGCATATTCCTTCTACATTGGCAGTATTCTAAAATGGGTTTCTATCATATAATTGCCACTCATTTGGACCTTATGACTGTTAGTGAATTTTTTTTTTTAGTATAATTTCTCGCATAACATAATTCACCCAATTATACTAATAATTGGGTTTCTTTATTATTTGGGTAAGCCCCAATCAAGAAATCACGTAGATATTCCCTTAATTACATCTCTGCTAGGGACAGAGAAAACCTTTTGATTCTGATTCAGAAGTACCAATGAATAGAGACTAAACTAAGTAACACTTTTCTACATGATATATATTCCCTCTTTGTTTGAGAGAAAATGTTATGGACGCATTCCCCGGGAAGACGTACCGTCACCACCGGCAGCAACAGGCACCTGACCCACCGCCAGCAGCAGCAGTGATTCAATGATTCCCATCCTACCCAGTTCGGCAACAGCAGCCTTATCTAGATTAGATTAGATCATCTTGCTTGTTCTTATCTTATTGTTCTGTTGCTCTTATCTTATCTTGTTAGTAGCTTATCAGATTAGGATTAGCTTATCTTGTTAGTAGCTTATCAAATTAGGATTAGCTTATCTTATCCTTAGCAAGATAGAACTGGAAGTCTCCCTATTCAGCAAGGAGACTCCCTTTGATTAGGACTCTTGTAATCTCCTATTTAAGGAGACCCCATTATTGAATGAGGATATCAAATTTCCAATCAAGAAAGAGAGTAAAAGGAGAGTTCGGTGATCTCTTGGACAAATCACCCTCTAGGACGCCAAGATAGGTTCAGCTAGGAAGGGGAGGAACAAGGGAAAACAGGAGCTTTTCCCCGTGGACCGACCCATGAACAAGGCTGTAGATGGTTTTCCCACTCACACATAGGTTAATAGGTTGTAAGGAACCATAATCAGCCAAGTTTCATGAACAAGGCTGTAGATGGTTGTCTCCTTACATGCATTTCAATATGAAACAAGGAAGAAGAGAAAAACAAAAGGAAGAAGGAAAGGAATGAAAGGAATAGAAAGAATATGGTCTTCCATCTCATGTGGTAAGCACAAGGAGTATCATATTGAAGGGGTGTAGGAAGAAAACAAGATTCCCTACCTTCTTCTTCCTTTTTTTTATGCTCTCCACACCAATCTTCTTCTCTTTTCTCTTCCCACTTGTTTCTTAGTGCTAGAAATCCTGTAGATAAGTTAGTATTAGCCAACAAAAAGGCATTAGCTCCTTCTCCTTGTAGGAGAGGGGTTTATATAGAGGAGGGAGGTGGTTAAGCAACTCACCACTCCTCTCTTCTTAGAGTGCCAAGTGTCACCCCACTTAAAATGGGTTAAGGAGGGAAAATAAAATTCTTCCTTCCTAAGGTGACAAGTGTCCCCCCACTTAAAGTAGGTTAAGGAGGGAGAAGAAAACTTTCTCCCCTAGGATGACATGTGTCCCCCCACTTAAAGTGGTTAGAGGAGGAAAAATAACTCTCTCTCCCCTAGGGTGACATGTGTCCCCCCCCCCCCATTAAGTGGTTAAAGGAGGGAAAATAGCCCTCTTGTTAGAATAGGACAAGTGACATCCCCTTACAAATAAGTGGGACACCTCACAAGAAATTAATTAAAATGGATTTATTCTTTTAGGGCCTGTTGTTCCATTAAATGGGCTCTACTGCAGGCCCATTAAATGCTTATTGCATTACAAATAAGCCCAATTAACTTGGGGCCTTGTTTAAAATAGACTACAGGCCCCTTTCTTTATTAAAATGTTTCAGCCCACCAATAGGACTGACTGGGCTTATAAGAAAGCCCTTTTTTCTTCTTTATTATTATTTTCTTAAGCTATGATTGGGAGTATCTTAATAACCTGCTCCTAGTCCAGCAAACTTAAGGGCTTAACAATGACTAGCTTCGATTGCCATATTTATATGAGCATTACAAGTGTTTTGTTATAGTAATCATGGTGAAAGTGAGTAAATATTTTTCAAGCTGAAATGGAGACAAAGAATAGGAAATCATGAATAGATTATTCAAGAAATTAAAATGAAAAAAAGAAAGAATGCCATGTTAATCCACTAGACTGAATCCTCACTCAAGATGATGAATATTGTAATCATTCATGGAGAGAGAGAGAGACGAGAGAGAGAAAGAGAAGAGAAGAGAAGAGAAGAGAGAAAAGAGAAGAGGAAGATATGATTGAGAGACACGAACAAAAAACTATTCTGGCTGGGGCCAGTTTAGTTATTTATATTAACTTAATATAAAAGGAATGGGAGATTACAAGTATGCCCCTGGTGGCACTCCCTAGTAACAAACTAATAAGAAAGAAAGAAACTAACTGGCTGACAGCATCTTAAGCTGACAGCACACTAACAGTAACTATAAAATAACAATTAAATAATCCTCACAACAAATATCAAGTTCACCTTCCTCTTCAATATCTAGTAAATAAAATAAAAGGCATGAAAATGTTCTCAGGGCTTCAAAGACATGCAAGACAATCCATTAAGGCAAGAAATAGCTAGATCAAACCTATGCTTTATAAATGGTTCTCCAGGTGAGATAATCATCCCTAGTAGAGACCTTAGGCAAGGGGACCCAATCTCCCCTTATCTCTTCCTTCTTCGCTCGGATGCACTATAAAAAATGCTATCTAAATTGGTTGAAGATAGAAAATTTTCTGGTGTGAAGCTTAACCATGGCTGTTCAATTATTTCTTATCTGTTATTTGTAGATGACAGCTTTATTTTCTCGAAGGCAGATCCAGTAGAGGGGGAAATTCAAAAGATGTTGGCTAAAAGCATGCACCTAAAACAGGTTAAGAAGCCTGTCATCTATCTTGGTTAAACTTCTCGCTTCGGTAGATCAAAATCAAATATGTCCAATTTCATAACTAAAACTATTAGAGTGGAGAAGAAAACCCAAAGTTGGAAAGGTAAGTTGCTTAATCAAGCAGGTAAGGAAGTTTAAATTAAAGCTGTTATAATTGCTATTCCCACCTACTGCATGTAGTGCTTTCTTTTGCCTACAAGTGTGTGAAAATTTAAAGAAGCTTCAGAGAACATTTCAGTAGGGATCTAGAAGCAAGGAAAAGGGTGTAAGATGGGTTAATTGGAGTCAGTTGAATAAAAACAAGCTCGCAGGGGACCTCGGTTTCAAAGCCAGCATGCTTTAATAGGGCTCTTCTGGCAAAGCTAGCAGGCTCCCGGGGGGGAAGAGAGTTTATGGACCAATGTTATTAGGGCAAAGTATATCAAGAATAGATCTTTCTTAAATGATTCTTTGCCCACCTCGGGGTCTTGGGTTTGGAGAAGTGGAGAAGTGGAGAAGCATATAGAGGGTAGAGAAGTTCTTAAGGAGCTTGCTGGTCCATTGGGTCAGGAAGGAGCACACCAGTTGGGAAGGATCCTTGGATTCCAGGTGTATCAGGGTTTAGAGTTATGGGTCCTGTCCAAAATGGTCAAGATGTGGCTCAAGTGTGAGACTTATTTTACCCAAATACTAAGACCTGGAATGCTAACCTAATCCATTCGATCTTCATCCCTGACACAGCTGATAAAAAAGGTTCCTTTACAGCTAGTTCAGCCTACTTTGTGACCAAAAACCAGGCAGATTGTGCTGAATATCAGCAAAGGAAAAATAAGCAATTCTGATCCTTCTTGTGGGCCCTTCAAGTCCCACCAAAACTAAAAGCTTTCCTTTGGAAATGCTGTGCTAATGCAACTGCTGTGAAGTCAAACCCTGTCAGGCGCAAAACATCTGTTGATCCTATGTGTCCAGTTTGTCACAAAGAAGAAAAACCATTGTTCATGCTCTTTGCTTCTCTGATGCAGCCTCAGCTGCTGGTTTGAAGTTATATTGGGTTACAAGCTCATTTTTGGCCTAGAGATATAACTCTAAAAGATTGGTTAAAATCTTGGTTCTCAATCTGTAATGCTCATGAAGAAAGGAAGGAAGAGCTAAAAAAGCTTTTTCTACTTTCATGTTGTGGAATATCTGGTTGCAGTGGAATGGTATAGTCTTTAATGATGCTAAGTCTGATCCTGCTTGTGTTATTGACAGGTGGAGAGATAGGCTCAGGAAGTTCAGGATGGTAGCTCATCATCACAAACACAGCCCCATTCTAATGGGGATTGCATTTCAGTATCTTTTTGGCTCCCCCCTCCGAGTGATTGGGTAAAAATCAATATCGATGGAGCTTTTGTTTGCTCCTCATCAACTGCACTAGGTATTGTGGTTCATGGCAGTGGGGGTTTTGTCTTAGCCTTGTTGTGTGAGCATGTCCCAGCTAGTTCCCCCTCCAGGCTGAAGCCCAGGTCATGTTGGAAGGCTTACTTCTTGCAAAATCCCTTTATATCCAGAAAATGATAAAAAATCTCTAGTTGACTGGTTAAACAAGAAAGATGGTGGCTGTGCAGCTGAGGTGTTTTTTGTTGTTCAGGACTGTTTATCTCTTGCTGGAAGTTTGAATGTTAAATTTGCTTTCTCAAAGTGCTTGGTCAATAGGTCTGCGCATGTCACTGCTAAGAGAGGGCTGGTGCGTGGTGAAGTTTGGACAGATGCTTCCCCTCTGTGTTGTTTGTTCATGCTTGTTTGGATTTTCTTGTTTAGTTTTTTTTCCAGTGTTGTTTGCTTGGTCTGTCCTGTTGCTTCTGTTTTAATGAAGTGTAATTTTTCTACCAAAAAAAACACTCTATGCTTCATAAAAGAGAATATCAATGGCTCAAATATTCCAGCAACAAGTAAATGACAAATAATCAATTAATTTCCATTTCAATAAATGTAAATACCAGATTACCAGTTTTCCTTTAAAGAATGTCTTTCTGTCAAAATGAACCCACAGTACCCAAGGTCCTCCACCTGGTTCCAGTAACTTGATCTAAATGATTCAAATTTCAAAATCCATCACTTCCCTAAAACAACTAAGACCATAGGTACCTGATTCAGTGGTTATTCTGCAAATTCATTTTTTTTTCATACTCTCCTCCAATTTTTTCCTTTGCTTTAGGCTCGCAAGATACAGCATACAACCATGTATGAGTAATATTTTCTAATCTAAGTTATTGTAGAGAGTATAAAACTTATCACACCTTGGTATATGACGTTAATTTGGAATTTTCACTTTTAAAGAGAGCCATTTGACCCCAGTTGTAGTCCCTTCTCTCTACCAAGAAAAAGCAATAAATGGATGCTGTTTGACTCTCTAAAGGAAGATTTTGCAAGTCATTATGCCTTTTAGCAATTTAGACAACTACAATAAAGACCAATAAAGCCAAATCTGATTTTCTGAATAGGGAGATACCTATATTGGTCTATAGTTGATGGTAAATTAGAGACAACTTGACATAACTAACCCACTTAGCTTCATTAATGACATAACTAACCCACTTAGCTTCATTAATGGCATTGGGAATTGTGAAAATGCAAAAATGAAATAAACTCCCAAACACACTCATAAGAAAATAGGAGCTGTGATAAATACAGAAAAAGGTGTTATGGGCCGTGATAAGTCCTATAATAAATTAATAACATCTAGAATAGACATAGACCTCATTTGAATGGTGAAGGGGGGTATGACCAAATAACCAAATATACCAACATAGACCTCATTTGAGTAGAAGACGAAGTTTATTCAAGCAAGAACAACCAGATATATGTAATAATTTTTCTTTTTGTGTGTGACTTTCTATTAAGTGAATGTTCTTAGGCGTTTCAAATGGCTCTCTAGGGGCATGTTTGTTCAGGTTAATTGGGTTAGGAGATCTGCCAATAGTCTGGCTGATGGTCTAGCTAAACAAGGGGTTCAGTGACAGAGTATGTTTTGGGCTCAGTTGTAATATGTTTGGGGGGTTTAGACACTTGGCATCTTCTGTATTTTCCACAATGTCTTGTTTCTCTGCTTTCTTTTAAAATTAATAAATTCCTTTTATGAGTTACTGATCAAAAAAATTAAGTGAAAAAAGTTAATTATATTTAAAGGCAGACTCAACTACCAACCCTCTCACTTATGCTGCACTTAGGAGCAACACGTGCATTTTGAAGTTTGAACTCAGATCACATTTGAAGCGTGAGAACTCTTTAATCAATGATCTAGTTTAACATGTCAAAAACATGAATCCTCGCGCATGGAGATCATATAAACAGTTTCATATCCAATGTTAATTTCACTTAAAACTCCAGACCAAAAAATCAACAGGACAGGGAATAAAACAAATTCGAGTGGTAAAATGGAACAGGAAAAGTGATAACGAACCTGGGATGAAGACATGTAAAGCAAAGTTCCCTTCGACACGCGGGAAGCTCCTCTCTCTACCTCCATGATCAGTTTCTAAGTAGCCTGAACAAATTTACCGCCACCGTATCATGACATAAAACACCAATCAAAACGATTAAGTGTATTTCTTAAAAGAAATATGAAAATAAAACCAACAAAAAATAATCTGATGAAACCCTAAAACCTGTGCCCTTGTTAACATAGAGTCAGAAATTGTATCGTCACTTGAACAAATGATCAAACGGTTCATGGGGGAGAAACTGAAACAGACGAAAACGGAGAAGTTGGATAATTATAGCAAACAAGATGTGGTACCAAGTGAATTAGGTGGGTCAAGGAGAGCCAGAGGAGGTGGCGGCAAACAGATCGATTGTTCTTCAGTGTTTGAATTATTATGGCGGGGTTGTTTACTTCTCGGTGGCGACGCGTCGGAGTCGGAAGAAGAGTCACCATAGGAGGCTATGAGAGCCTCCATTCTCCTTTGTTTTAGCTCTGTCTCGCTCTCGTGCACGTCTGTCTCACATGACAGACGGTTGTGCTTGTGTCTCCACTCTTCTCCACTCTCCGGTCCTGCCCAGTCGCCTAGTCTCTCCTCGCTTCTCTGGTCTGTGCTAATTTGTCTACAAGTTGCAGGTTTCATCAGACGCCATTGTCGCGTGTTTCAAGTTCAGAAGTCCGAACCCCGGACGGGTTTGCTCTGCACCAGTCATGGGCTGGGCTCGTGCTTGCCAAAATTTTAGTTGGCCTCACCCGAAGCCCGACCCCAACACTGTAAAATCGAGCCGAGGCCCGGCCCGTTAACAGGTTTATGAACCACCATGTAGGCAGCGGGTATGGCCCGTGGCCCATATATTGGTTTGAGCCTGCATAGCTTGCCACCTGTCTCATTATCAAGAATAAGACTGAACCGATCATTGAATGATCTCAACTAGAAACTAGGGGTGCAATTTGGGCAGATTGGGTCGAGTTGAGGGTCAACCCAAGCCCAGCCCTAAGCCTCAAACCTCAGGCTCGAACCTAACCCAATACGAGTTCAAGCCCAAATTTACAAACCGAGGCGCAACATGAACTCAACCCAATACATCTCGAGCTGGGTTCGCAGAGGTCAGTTGGGCTTGGGCACGGTTATATAATAGATTAATAACTTGCACAAATGTCATTATTAAATGCATAAATACATGATTGATAATTTGTAGTTTATACTTGAATACGTGCAAGTAAAAAATATTTTATATAAATAAAATGCATAACATGTGTGTATTTATATATGTTTGTGCATGGTTGTGAGCTTAAATTAATCGTATACATATTGTAAATAATTAAAAATAATTTAGATATGACAGCATAAATATGTAATATACATACACATTTTATGATTACATAAACTATAGACATATATAAATATATGTATCATAATTCATAAAATGCCAGGCAGGCTTGGGTTGGGTTGGGCTTACGCTACTCGAAGCCTCAACCCAAGCCCAACCCAAGGGAAGGTTAGGCCCAAGTCTTATGACCTAAGCTGGGCCTGCCCAAGTTGCACCCTTACAAGAAATTAGATTTGTACATGGACCCAGCAACCGAACGGGCTGCTACATTTGTCAAGCTTGGACATGATTTTTAGGCTTGTGGTTTGAGTTCGGGCTTTCTCAAAATACCCAGCTCAATAATATTTTATATGATAAAAAATATATTAATAATATATAATATAATTTTTTTCTTTGTTCCTTTTTTTCTTTTCTCAAGTCAAAATATATAAATAAATCAGTTCTATTGTTGAGTAAAAAGACTTTTTGCCCAATTTTCAGCCAGCCTTCAGACCTTATATGAGAGTTAGGTGAGAGCTCAAGATCTAAGGCCCATTGGTCAGGTCAGGCTTAGGCTCAGGCCAAAACGTATTCTGTTAATAAAAAGGCAAAGCCCAGCCTGGCTCTTATTCTTTCTCATTCCTACCCAAAATCAAATTCTAAGATGGAAAAGAATGAGTAAAAATATACAAAATGAAAATATATATTTCTACGAACCAAATACTTTTTTCATAAAAAATGAATTCCTTTTCTAGAAAGGATGAAAGTATATTTTATCTTGTTTGGTTACAAATTTCATTCTCATTCATTTTTTTTTTCATTAATCAAAATAATAATAACAAAGGTATACATAAAATACTCAATAGCAAATATATCGTGGAATCATGCAAGACACACACCAACAAAATACAAATCAATCATATGGGCCCCACATCAATTATACAACAAAAAACTTGATAAGCTTTTGCATTTTGTTGCATAGAGAAAATACAAAAGAAAAAAAAAAAAAAGAAGCACTGTGTAACATCAAAATGAGTAATATGAAGAAGTATGAAATAACACTATAAATTGATGTCTGCATTGACTGAGATATAGTAAGCATTGATGTCTAATAGAAAGAGAGGGGAAAAGGTGTCAATAGTCAAACTTGTTCATGTCTAAAAGTTGGACACTATAAATTGATCAAATTCCAATTAAACCCTTAGACCCTCTTCAGAAAGCCGGGGTGTTAATCTCTAACCAGTTCTCTTGTCACCCTAAAAAGGATATTAAGCATTAACATGTAGACAGACTAATAAGCGCTTAGATTATAAACTATATAAAAGGACAAATCACTAGGACTCACCAGAAACTACAACCTCATCCTACAAATGTATAACACCAAAATAGTAAAAGAGATTGTGGTGGAGAAGAGGATCCATAGGTTGAGTAGCCTCTATAATAAAAAAGCAAGTCATCCGTTCATAAATTCTTTTACAAAATCAAATTCAGCAAGTATAGGAATTGCATTCAATGACATTCATAAGCAAATTAAATTAACATTCATAACCTAATACTCTTGTTGTTGTCTACACAAATTTCACATTAAATTTGGAGCATAAAAAATTGAAGACAAATTTAAATAAATTTAATTAACTTTTTTTTGTAGAAATGTAAGTGGGGTATAAACTCCTTTTGTAATTTTTGCGAAAAAACACCCTCTGATTCTCTTGTCACAAACACAACCCAAATGTGTATTTATAGCTTGTCACAAGCACGATCAAAAAATCTTGGTGACTTGTAGTTGTAGAAGGAACTTGCAATGACCAATTGTATGTGAACAAAGCTTTTATTCACAATCAATTGTTGAGTTGAACATGAATCGCAATGCTAACCTTTAATTGTAAAAGGTTCATTGGTTGTAATAAATTGATGGAGGCCTTCTTGGCTGAAAGGATTTGTCAAAAACTTTTTACTCTAGTAATTTGACAGATGCTTTTGATTGCAGTAAGTTGAAGACCAAAGTCCCCTAATCGATGTAGCACAGAGTTGTAGCAGCTTTCAATCTTCAAGGGTTGAGGAGATGAAAATCTGGATCTTCCTTCCTTGATCTAGATGCAGTCGTCCCTCCCTT